>NC_090440.1:1656345337-1656645792 GCF_031143425.1 Pleurodeles waltl
GATGGTACATTCCACACTCAAAATACCTACACACAGCACTGCGCAGTAGGCAGAGTTTAAGGCTCTTGTCCTGGCACTGGGACGTACGGATCCTGACCAACCAACCCGGATTGTATGCAATTTGTATTTTTTGTCCTGTCCTCTAATGACTACCTGAATCACTGGAGCTAGAATGGCTTCAGAGATTCCAAAGGGAATACCATCAAACACAGAAACCTGTGGGGGAGGGTAGCTGACCTAAGGGACAGACTACCAAAAGCTCATGTAGTACATACATTGGGCCATCAATATACATTGTAGGAAACATGTTGGCTAATGAAGCTGCAAAATCTGCAGTTGCTACGGCTTCGGTTGCTGCAATAACTTGTTCTCAGATTAGATTGGATAATGAGACGCCGGCTGCTGTTGAAGCTTCAGCAGATGGCAAGCTTTTACCAAAAGCATTCCCTGCTAAATATTCCTATCATCTCAGTGCCCAGAATATTGCATTTGCAACCATTCCAAGGGTGAGAGATCATGTGATCCCCAACCAAGAACAGACAACAGATCACATAAATGCAGGGCATGAGGGTGTCGCTTCTGCTCACGCAGGTGTGACGGCTACAATATCACTATTACAAAAATACCTTTGGTGGCCAGGTCTTTACAAGCAGACCAAGCAATATGTCCTTTGTTATGACATTTGCCAGCTAATCAAAGGGTCCACCATTAAACGTCCACTGCAGATATCCCTCCTAATCTCAAACAAACCACTGCAATGTGTGTACCTGGACCATTATGGTCCTTTACAACTTGTGTATACAAATACATCTTAGTCGCTGTTGATTCCTGTGGGTACGGCAACAATGGTGGGCTGACGCTCACACTGTTATTAAAGACTTGCCGGTCATTATCAGCACAAATGGATCTGCAACATTCCATTCGGACCAGGGCCCTGCCTTTGCCTCTAGGGCATTCAGGGACACCATGGGAACGATGGGTGTCCAGCTCCATTATTCCTCTGCCTATCATCCAGAGGGAAACAGCGTGGTGGAGAGGTAGAATCGAGACCTAAAGCAGTCCTTAGCAGAGAAAGTTATAGGATCAGGCCCTAGTTGGCTTCATCATCTATACGGGGTCCAGAGAGCGTTGAATTTTCTACCCAGAAGGTCCTTGGGATGGTGCACCCCCTATGAGGTCCTCTTTGGGATACCTATGTATGTACCGGATATTGATGGTTCTGGTGCAGGGGTCGCAGACACCCCGTTTGTCATAAATGAATGAGTCAGTGTTTTACAGGAGCTACAGCAATTTCGTAATGAGAATTCATCCGCATGTGCCTCAACCTTGGGAATAAGAGATTTGCCAACATATCAACAGGCTGGATTCCTAAAGAGCACCGGTTCCTGTCCTGGGAATACACGGTACCAGAACTGTTTGATACCACTGCTGTCTGGTTCCAGAGAGAACAGATTTGTTTTCATTGACAACATCAAATTGCACCATGTGGCAGATCCTGCACAATAGACCCAGAGGTCCTTCGGGTAAGTACCTAGTCCCCTCTCACTTCCCTGAGCTAGAATACTACACTGTATTTGAAAGTGAAGATGTGCATATGAACACAGCAAACTACTGGGAAATGTTTTGCTATCACCATTATGGACATTCCTTTCTGCACCGAACCAGTGCTCCAAGATAAGTTTACAATTACACACAGTGGGACATTGTTCAACACCACCTGTGTGGAGTCCCAAAACATATGTAGATAAGTTTACATATTTTACAGGGCATGACACCAGCAATGCTGGGTCATACTATTTTAAATTACCGCCTTCCAAAATGAGAAAATTATTGCTAACCGACAAAATTGATCTACTCAGATTCCTTTGTTTGCCAGGTTGTTGTTAAAGGCTACGCACAATGGAAAAACACTGTAGAATTGAAAATGTAAGGTGAACAAAAGATTGGCAATTACAGAGTACGGAAGCTTTGTTTAGAGCATGTCATAATCCTTTACAAATGATATGTTTAAATGACATCGTCCAACAAACATCCTGTTTGGGGTTAGCAAAAAAAAAAGAATTAAACAGGCCCAATATCCCAGCACCAGCTAGATTTCACAATTGGCAACCATTTTCAAATCTCACTGTAGAACACTTAACTGCTTGGGTTCAGAATGATACCTTGTAGGAAGTTGGCTCTGTATATACTATCTCAAAGTAAGAGATAGTGTGCAGAGTCCAAGGGTTCCCCTTAGAGGTAAGATAGTGGCAAAATTAGATAATTCTAATGCTCGTCAGGTTTTGTATAGGAAACAATGGAGGGACCCAGGGGTCACTCTAGCGGTGCAGGCAGGGCGCAGTGGGGCTTCTTGGGCCAGCCACCACATGGGCTAGGTAGAGGGTCGCCTGGGGGTCACTCCTGCACTGAGGTTTGGTTCCTTCTGGTCCTGGGGGATGTGGGTGCAGTGCTTGTTACAGGCAGTCGCGGTCAGGGGGTGCCTCTGGATTCTCTCTGCAGGCGTTGCTTTGGGGGTCCAGGGGGTCGTCTTGGGCTACTCACGGGGTCGCAGTCGCCTGGGAGTCCTCCCTGTGGTGTTGGTTCTCTGGATCTCGAGCCGGGGGCTTCGGGTGCAGAGGGTGAAGTCTCACGCTTCCCGCGGGAAGAGTGAGGTCTTTGAAAGTTTCAGAAAAGTTGCAAGATTGTTGCTGTTTGTTGAGCAGAGCTGCTGCTCACGGGAGTTTCTTGGTCCTGGGGTTCAGGGCAGTCCTCTGAGGCTTCAGAGGTCGCTGGTCCCTGTTGGATGCGTTGCTGTTGTAGTTTTTCGAGTCAGGAGACAGGCCGGTAGGGCTGGGGGCAAAGCAGGTGTCTTCCATCGTCTCTGCAGGCTTGTAGGTCAGCAGTCCTTCTTCTTAGTTCAGGTTGCAGGAATCTGTTTTCCTGGGTTCTTGGGTGCTCCTAAATACTAAATTTAGGGGTGTCTTTAGGTCTGGGAGGGAAGTAGCCAATGGCTACTGTCTCGGAGGGTGGCTACACCCTCTTTGTTCTCCTCCCTGAGGGGAGGGAAGCACATCCCTAATCCTATTGGGGGAATCCTCCAAACCTAAGATGGTGGATAGGATTTCTAAAGGCAGGGGTCATCTCAGCTCAGGGCACCTTAGGGGCTGTCCTGACTGGTGGGTGACGACTCCTTGTTTTTCTAATTATCTGCTCCAGCCTTGCCACCAAAAGGGGGGGCAGTTGCCGGAGGGGAGGGCATCTCCACTAACTGGGATGCCCTGTGGTACTGTAACAAAGGGGGTAAGCCTTTGAGGCTCACCGCCAGCTGCTACTATTCCTGCAGGGGGAGGTGAGAAGCACCTCCACCCAGTACAGGCTTTGTTCCTGGCCACAGAGTGACAAAGGCACTCTCCCCATGTGGCCAGCAACATGTCTGGTGTGTGGCAGGCTGGCAAAAACTAGTCAGCCCACTCTGGAAGTCGGGTATGTTTTCAGGGGGCATCTCTAAGATGCCCTCTGGGTGCATTTTACAATCAATTCCACACTGGCATCAGTGTGCATTTATTGTGCTGAGAAGTTTGATAGCAAACTTCCCAGATTTCAGTATAGCCATTATGGAACTGTGGAGTTCGTGTTTGACAAACTCCCAGACCATATACTCTTATGGCTACCCTGCACTTACAATGTCCAAGGTTTTGCTTATACACTGTAGGGACATAGTGCTCATGCACATATGTCCTCACCTGTGGTATAGTGCACCCTGCCTTAGGGCTGCTAGAGGGGTGACTTATCTATGCCACAGGCAGTGTGAGGTTGGCATGGCACTCTGAGGGGAATGCCATGTCGACGTAGTCATTTTCTCCCCACCAGCACACACAAGCTGTGAGGCAGTGTGTGCATGTGCTGAGTGAGGGGTCCCCAGGGTGGCATAAGACATGCTGCAGCCCTTAGAGACCTTTGGTACCAGGGGTACCATTTACAAGGGACTTATCTGAGTTCCAGGGCTGTGTTAATTGTGGAAGCAAAGGTAAAGTTTAGGGAAAGAACACTGGTGCTGGGGCCTGGTTAGCAGGGCCCCAGCACACTTTCAATCATAACTGGCATCAGCAAAAGGCAAAAAGTCAGGGGGTAACCATGCCAAGGAGGCATTTCCTTACATACCTTTAATGCCTCGCTTGGTTTTTGCGTCCAGTGGACACAAATGAGTGCCAGGCACATTTTGTTAATTCCTCTTGAGGTTTCAGAGCAAGCTGGCCAGATCCTTGCTTTATCTAGGCTCAACACTCAGGTACCGCTACTACATATAGTGTGGGTAAACTGTGCCAACAATGGCTGCGTTCCTCTACTTTAAAATCAGTTATAGAACACCCTAGCCTTCTGTCGAGGAAGTCAATCTACATTATTTCCTTTTCGGACCTAAGAAGCCACGCTCAAAGCGTTTCCTATATGCCATATATAACAAGATCTGGAAACTATCCCAGATAGAAGCTGCTGTATGTTTAAGGCAGACTGATAAAGAAAACATGGAAAAGGCTTTAGCTGTTGTCGATAACGGCATGAACACTCTGTCCAGTAGAACTTATACTCTAAATAATATTGTGCTTTCTGCAATTGACATCCTTCAGAATGACATCCTTTTTTACAACATTAACAAAGCCAGCTGCTTTGTATAATGCAGTTCAGTTGGACACTGCAAGTTCTCAAAAGTGGCAGTGTACCGTGGAAACAGGTTAACGTTACTCACTTGTTTGCCACTTTTAATTTGACCAGTCAACAACAGATAATGGGCAAGAAAGAAGCAAGTTATATCATGCTTAACATAGAGAAAGTAAAAAAGTTGTCTTACACTGTAGCAGAAATTCCATTACAAGTATGGGTAAAACATGGAGTAATAAATCTGCCCATTTCCATCTTTCAATTCTCAGTTTGTAGTAGACCGGTTTGAGCGGCTAGGCGACAGCTACATACACAAGGTATGGAAGTTGACTTTTGATTCCAGGTGTCTAAATGGCGAAACATGTATTTCTTAGAGGAAGCAAATGTGAGACTACTGTTAGTCATTCTATGATTTGTAAGCAGGTGTCCTTGCACGGCTTGTGCAATGCGCAGGTTGGAAATTTGGCATGCTATCTGAAGGGTACTCCCGCCCTTCCTTTGATTCATCCAGTATTGCAGATACTTTCTAATGGATGTTATGTAGTTCTGAATGATCAAAGCTGCTGCGGAATGAAGCCAGGATTCGCTTATTCGATTTCAGTTACTCAAGTGGTAACTTGTTGCAGGCATGTTTTATTCCTCCCCACACAAGAGATAAAAGTGGCAGACCTGTGGCCCCACATTGTTACTTCTAATGTAAACTTTGACAAGCTCACCAGACTAAAGGCGCTATTGTTCCAAAAACATTTGGCCCTGACATTAGCCAGAGAGATATACGATCTCCAGGTAGCAAGACCATCAGCTGAGATACAATCCCTATTAAATACCAACTTCCCAAAGCATTTTGGAGAATGGGTCAGCAGAATATTCAATGCATTGAATACTGCAGGGATTGCACACTTTTTTAGGTCTGTCAGTTATGGATTTGTTAACACTTTACAGACCATGTTTGGAGTAATACCTGCTGCCATACGCTCACTGTTTATGAGTGTCCTTGGCAGATCCCTATAACTTTGGCATTTATTGGAGGAATTTTGCTGCTGCTATTTTTTATTCACAGTAGATGTTCTGTCTCAGCAAAGTAGAGTGATGGAGCTACAGCAAGCCCAGC
This sequence comes from Pleurodeles waltl, assembly GCF_031143425.1. Classification (NCBI taxonomy): domain Eukaryota; kingdom Metazoa; phylum Chordata; class Amphibia; order Caudata; family Salamandridae; genus Pleurodeles; species Pleurodeles waltl. The sequence continues at coordinate 1,656,351,084 of NC_090440.1, forward strand.
TGCGTAGTGAACGCATGGTGCAGTATTTCGGAGCTTCCTTGCTTGGAAAGCTGGAGCTAGACTGGTCTTTGACATTCAGACCACTCTTGATGTGTGTCCAGCCAGTCTCCCATTGCATCTGGTGCCTCTTTGAATGTGCACCTAGTGTGCCTTGCCGTGCAGCCTGCACTTCCTGTGGGCATTGATCTGTTAATGTTCTCAATGAGGGTTCCTTCAAGGACATGCCCCTTGAGACTGCAGTTGATTTGCGAGGCATCCTATGTCCTACTGCTTGTGGATTTTCTGGCTCCAATGACATCTGGCACACAAAACAGTGCTACTTACACAGTTCATTCTGCGTCGGAAGCTTCTGCACACTTCTGCTCTGTGGGTCCTTCTGCCAATACTTTGATCAACATGTCATGTGCTGAAGTGGAATCCTACTTGGGCTCAGTCTCCCTTGATAACATTGGAGATTTCTTGCAGAAACATGACTATTGCTAAAATATGACCACTGGGTTTTTCTCAAAAGTAAAATGACACCAAATTACCTTTTAATTTGGCCTGTATGTTGGCCTGCTTGGCTTGTCAACTTGGACATTTATCTTTTTTAGGTATGTTTTTAGCTATGATTTTAGAGGTTTCTGTTTTACACTTTTATTAGAACATTTTTAGACATTAGGGCTTGGACTTAACACCCTTGTTCCAGCAATAGGGGAGAATGTTGTGAGTCCATTTAAGTTAGTTGCTTGGGCACAGTGAGAGCTTAGCCTCAGCTTGTGGCCTGTGCCCTTTTACCCAGTTATTATGCTCTGTTGTTTTTATTCATTTTATTTTCCTAAACTTTTAATGGTATTGTTTTAATTTCAAAAACAGCTATTTTGCGAAAGCATCATTATCAGTGCTATGGATGACATAATTTGCATCATGTTCTTTTCCTTGGAATCACAAAAACAAAATATTATTGTGTATTGTCGGCCCCAAGCCTGTGTAAACAGTCAGCGCTAAGGTACATAACCGCGTCAGGCTTCTGTGCATGAACATAAACATGCCCTTTCTAAAAACATCTTGTAGGACAAAGGCATTAGATGGGGGTTCCAGCCAGAATATCCATCTATGCTGTATGCCGGTTTTTCGGCTGACCTCAGCCTTTGTGTCTCCACAGATCCTGATCAGGAGACTGGCGGCCTAACCTTGTACCAAGGTAACGGGGTTAGGGTGTGCGCTTCTCATGGACACTGTATGGACAGATTTGGCTTACATCCCCATACTCTCGCTTAGGGGACAGAGATTAGGCTTTTTGGTAAGAATTTTATATTCATGTTATGACAAATCTGTTGGGGTTGTTTATATTCATATCTCGGATTTTCACAATCCTGATTTTGCTACTTGTTATCATGCTATTCATTGCAGCTCATGCATTTTATCGTAGATTGCAGTCTTTTCAAGAAATGTATTTCAAACTGTCCTGCATCTCTTTTCTTGCCTATGTGCGTCTAAGAGATTTGTCGGTGGAGAGAAAAGGCTAAGACTTGTTTCCACCATGATTTCCCTGATGGGTTTTCAGAGTCTGTGCAAGGCTGCCACAAATCACGTTTACCGGTTGGCTTTTGGTGAGGTACTGCTAGTGAGGGTTGAGCAGACAGCTGCCATCTTGTGTAGGAGTGACTAGCGCCCCAAAACCAGTAGTCTTGTTACTATGTAAGATTTCTTATGACCTGACATTGCGTGCTTTCGGAAGTGGCAAACAGATCCAACCATGGCTCTCCTCACTGCTGAAAGAGACCTCGCATGACCCCCTGGTAGAGACACCAATCGTGAATTGCTAGACATATGCTTTTGGGCTTGTCCGCTCTGGCGTTCAGAGAGCCCATCAGGTATTGAACCACCAGGGAAATGCCCTCATGCTCCAGCCATGTCCAGAGACGCAAGACCGCTTGACAAACCGCCAATGACCCCACCAGGCCCTGTTTGTTGCAATACCACATGGTGGTGGCATTGCCTGTGAGAACTTGCAACAGTCTTCCCTTGATTGAAGGAAAAAAGGTTTTAATGCCAAGAGAATTGCTCTGACTGATGTGGAGCTGGACTCTGCTGAAGAACAGAGGTCTCTGATCTCCACCTTTCCCAGATGGCCGACCCAGCCCAGGAGTGATGCATCTGTTACTACACTGAACTCCAGTTAGGGAAGGGAGAGGGGTCTACCACTGACTCAACTGCAGTTCATTAGCTGCCAATGCAGATCCTTTGCATTTCCTGCCAAGATCTGAACCATGCTAGAGAGATTTTCCTGATGCTGTGCCCACTGGGACTTCAGGTCCCTTTGCCGAGCCCACATATGCCATCTTGAAACTACTGCCTGGGGGCAAGCCCACCTTCAACAGCCAATCGTCAAGGTAGGAGAAGACTGGAATGCCAGACCTCCGCAGATGAGCTGCAACCACGACCATCACTTGCATGAACGCCCGGGGGCGCTGGTAGGATCAAAGTAGAGAAAGGCAAACTGAAACTGCTTGTGAGCCACTGTGAACCACAGGTTACGTATGTGGGTGGGCAGGACGGGAAGATGGAAATACGCATCCTGCAATTCCAACACTACCATCCATTCTCCAGGTTTGAGGGCAGACAGAACTTGGGCAAGCGTGAGCATTTTAAATTTTTCTTTCCTCAAGAAGAGGTTGAGAAGGTGCATATCTAAGAGAGGACAAAGTCCTTCGGCACCAGAAAATAGTGGGAGTAACAACTACAACCTACATCTGATGCAGGCACCTTCCCTATGGCTTCCTTGGCCAAGAGAGCCTGCACTTCTTGACAGAGCAAGGAGAGATGGTCCTTCTTCATCTGATTGTATGTGGGTGGCATGGATGGTGGACTAGTCACAAAGGGAAGGGAGTAGGGCCTCTGAAGGATCTAGAGAACCATGCAGTATGATATCACGTACCAACAATGGAGCAATATCCTGCCTCTCACTGGATAATCATGGTGGTGGGAGTGCAAACTAAAGAGGCCTGGAGGCAGCGACTGCCGGGGAAGTGGTGGACTGACTTGATCACTGACTGCCTGTCCCACGCTTTCTGTGGGACCCTCACTTCGCCCACAAAAAAGCAGGGAAGCATGTGGGCCGAGATGGCCTGGAGGGTAAAAGCAAGGTGGAGACCCCTTGCATGGCCACGAAAGGGCAGGTTAATGGGGGTTGGTGAGGGGTCGTGAGGGGTCTTAGACAAGCTTAAGGTCTTGGCCATAGCTCTGCTGTTCTTCACAGCGTGGTGGATGAACTGGTTTCCCCAGTACCAGTTTTGTCTGAGCAAGTTTAAACTGACTGGAGTGGCACCACATGAACCAACTCAACATGGGTGAATCAGTAATTCTCCGGAGGGTACAAGGCACAGGATTGGCTATTAACTCATTTGCTCATTGACTATACACATCTGGGATCTGAGGACGGTTTTGATCCTTTTCCGTTAACAGCCACTCATTTAAACATTGAGAAAAGTATTAGATCATACTTCTAAAACTACTTTCTACTCAGCTTTTTCTTCAGTTGCCGCTTAGGTCTTCATTGTTTATGACATCATTAATTGGCAAATATTTACAGTCCATATACATAAAGTGATATTAGAGAATATGAAAATGCAATATTCAAACTTGCCTCAGTAATTTCTTCCATAACTTGGACTACCTAGAGTAAAATGAGAAACAATTGTACAGTGCTTTTTATACTTACATAATTGCTACTGATGGTACAAGGTTTGACCCATTAAGGAAGAAAGCTGTTCTATACAATTGCCTTGGCACAGAGGGACAATGGATTTTTTATCATTTGCCTGCCATAGCACCACTTTTTTGGGATGCATTTACTGATGCAGTTCACAGGTTGGAGTCACACTTCAAGGACAACTTAAGCATATTAGTAAAAAGGTTTAGGTTCTTCAACCGATGAGAGCAACAATATGAATCATTTGAACAGTTTTTAGCAGAGTTGAGGATACTTGCTTCCACTTGTGAGTTTGATTGAATGTTGGAAGATTATTTACAAGATCAACTAGTAGTCAACTGCTATGACAGCAGAACTCAAGAAAAATGTTTGGTTGCAAAATCCCACTCTGGGGGAAACTTTGGACATTGCAAGAAGCATAGATAGATCAGTCATGTATTCTAAAGAATTGAGAGAATTCAAACATGTGAGTGAGACAGAGACCATTAATGCCATGGTGTCCAGACAGAAAAATCAAGTACATTTTTCAAACAGTGAAAAAACACTCTGGGAAAGGGAGTTTGAGTGTATCAGGAATGTTTTATAGGTGTGGCTCCAAAATTAATCTAGCAAATTCCTATACCTGTCCTGCTGTGGAAAAGACTTGTCAGAAGTGCATGAAGGTTGCCCATTTTGCAAGAACACAAAAGAATCCCTGAAAGGTGGTACTGGTAAATTATCAGAATTTGGACAGTACTGAAAGGAATGATAATTAAGAGTGATGGAGGGAACACGCTGGTTCCTTCCATCAAAATGGTTGAAACTGTAGGTATAACAGTTAATGCAGGAGGATCCAGTTTGTGTAGTGAAAATTGGTGATTTGGTGGTGGATATCACTGTGGATTCTGGTTCTCCCATTATCATCATAACAGATAAATACTTCAAGAAGGAATTGAACACAGTTACAATATTGCCTCCAGATATAAGAGCAGCAGCACTGGTGGATTTGAAATTGACATGATGGGTTATTTCTGGAGGAACGTGCAATATAAGGACAGACTAATTTGCACACAAATATATGTGGCAAAAGTGTTACATTGGAAGCATACACTATCAGTGCATAAATGAACACATTGACCTTTAACATCTCTATTCTTAAGAAAACAATGACATTTTAAAAAAAGTTTAAAAGAAACTAAAGATTAATACCCTGACACACTAAAAAGGCAGGAATTTGTCAAGTTGAGATACGTTCTCACTCATCTTTTACCTCTAACATAATCACTTAACCTGAAGTACTATCTATAACTCACTTCCAAAAAATATACATTTTCGAAAATAGGCCAAGTAGATCACAGGTTCAAAATGAGTCAGTCCTAGTTCTATTACTGGCATGAGATTGATAAAGTGAGGGCAGCTCATCTGAGAAATATTAACAGCTACCACAAATACCAATAATTAATTCAGTATTCTAGCAGTTTCAAACTTGGAAGCTGCAGATTACATATAGATTATTCTAAAAGATCCTTAACCATTCTTTTAAGTTGGCTAACAATACACAGTTGCATTCTTGCAATTAATTCCACTTTCTAAGTCTGTCTTGAAAGCAGCATTGCCAAAACACTGACTGTTGCTATTCTTTAAAATACACGTAGGATGGACTTTGGCTTCACCCAAAGGATTACCTCCCTAGCCCCACATGCTATATTGCCTGTTTAACATATCATTCAGCTTCCTGTGGACTGTATGCATTGCAATACATGAATACCTATTTTACATGTCAAAAGTGCTCAAAATCATCACACATTAAATTTATTTTCTCTAAGATATACTGTATACAGAAAGCATGATGATAATCTTTATTTGTGTGATTAATTAAAACCATTGCCTATGATGACCACTGTGTAGCAAGGTCTGAGGTTAGACTATAAAGTGCTTTCCTTTGTATCATTGACAAAAAAATAGGCATGCAATCAACACCTAATAAGGTGAGCCTCTGGCCGGAGTTTGTTGAGAAACGTTGGTACATGCCCGGCCAGCCGTTAGAAGCCCAGAGATTACCCTGGTTAATTATCCCCTCAGCCTTACAGCGCCGTGTGGCAGAGGAAGCCCTCCTGCATGCAGTTAGTTCTTTTAAATTCCAATTGCACATATTACAATTATTAAACAGCTCTAAGAATAAGCCCATTATGCAAAATGTCCCACTAAAATCTGCTTATGTCAGTCTCTTAGCTGCAGATAAAGTTATAGATGTCTACAGGGAGTGCAGAATTATTAGGCAAGTTGTATTTTTGAGGATTAATTTTATTATTGAACAACAACCATGTTCTCAATGAACCCAAAAAACTCATTAATAACAAAGCTGAATATTTTTGGAAGTAGTTTTTAGTTTGTTTTTAGTTTTAGCTATGTTAGGGGGATATCTGTGTGTGCAGGTGACTATTACTGTGCATAATTATTAGGCAACTTAACAAAAAAATATATATACCCATTTCAATTATTTATTACCACCAGTGAAACCAATATAACATCTCAACATTCACAAATATACATTTCTGACATTCAAAAACAAAACAAAAACAAATCAGTGACCAATATAGCCACCTTTCTTTGCAAGGACACTCAAAAGCCTGCCATCCATGGATTCTGTCAGTGTTTTGATCTGTTCACCATCAACATTGCGTGCAGCAGCAACCACAGCCTCCCAGACACTGTTCAGAGAGGTGTACTGTTTTCCCTCCTTGTAAATCTCACATTTGATGATGGACCACAGGTTCTCAATGGGGTTCAGATCAGGTGAACAAGGAGGCCATGTCATTAGATTTCCTTCTTGTATACCCTTTCTTGCCAGCCACGCTGTGGAGTACTTGGACGCGTGTGATGGAGCATTGTCCTGCATGAAAATCATGTTTTTCTTGAAGGATGCAGACTTCTTCCTGTACCACTGCTTGAAGAAGGTGTCTTCCAGGAACTGGCAGTAGGACTGGGAGTTGAGCTTGACTCCATCTTCAACCCGAAAAGGCCCCACAAGCTCATCTTTGATGATACCAGCCCAAACCAGTACTCCACCTCCACCTTGCTGGCGTCTGAGTCGGACTGGAGCTCTCTGCCCTTTACCAATCCAGCCACGGGCCCATCCATCTGGCCCATCAAGACTCACTCTCATTTCATCAGTCCATAAAACCTTAGAAAAATCAGTCTTGAGATATTTCTTGGCCCAGTCTTGACTTTTCAGCTTGTGTGTCTTGTTCAGTGGTGGTCGTCTTTCAGCCTTTCTTACCTTGGCCATGTCTCTGAGTATTGCACACCTTGTGCTTTTGGGCACTCCAGTGATGTTGCAGCTCTGAAATATGGCCAAACTGGTGGCAAGTGGCATCGTGGCAGCTGCACGCTTGACTTTTCTCAGTTCATGGGCAGTTATTTTGCGCCTTGGTTTTTCCACACGCTTCTTGCGACCCTGTTGACTATTTTGAATGAAACGCTTGATTGTTCGATGATCACGCTTCAGAAGCTTTGCAATTTTAAGAGTGCTGCATCCCTCTGCAAGATCTCTCACTGTTTTTGACTTTTCTGAGCCTGTCAAGTCCTTCTTTTGACCCATTTTGCCAAAGGAAAGGAAGTTGCCTAATAATTATGCACACCTGATATAGGGTGTTGATGTCATTAGACCACACCCCTTCTCATTACAGAGATGCACATCACCTAATATGCTTAATTGGTAGTAGGCTTTCGAGCCTATACAGCTTGGAGTAAGACAACATGCATAAAGAGGATGATGTGGTCAAAATACTCATTTGCCTAATAATTCTGCACTCCCTGTATAAGGACCTCGGAAGGCAGAGTGGTAATGTGGTTCTCAAAAATTGTTCAACATGTCAGAGGGCATGCGATCCGCAACTGACCAATGAAGCTACTTAGCACAAGTTTATAGGCTACTTTGCTACAGGCCAGCGTGGTGTTATTTGTTCTAGAGTTATCCCTGTTAAATATCCCCTCTATTTTGCAGCGCCAAGCGGCAGAGGGAGCCTTCCTACAGAGTTGTCAGTGTGTCTAGATTCCCGTTACACCCAGTTTGCCAATCAAGCGGGGGCTAGCCTCTTATGTGGTCTGATTGGCAGCAGATGATGTGCTCAATGACTGTGCTCTCTGTTCAAAGATAGTTCAAATTCGTACAAGTCGGCAGGCCAGTTGAATGTCATCGCCCACGAAACATGCTTTCACTGCCTGCCTGCATGTTCTTATCACTTTAGCATTAAAGAGTGGTTTTAGCAGCAGTTTCTGTTCTTGTCAGAGCTCTCCGCATATACATATTAAGTGCATTGCATCCTCTTGCCTCCCTGCACAGTCGACAGCTAGTGATCCCCTGAGTTCGCTTGAGGAGGCAGAACGGGGAGGATACCAAGCCGATTTCGGAGATATTTTTCCTTAAGTTTTTTTGTGAATGCTACACCTAAGTATGATTGTGGTGCGCTGCTGTGGTAGCTCTGCAGGGTAAAACATCCATGGGTTCTTCTTATAAGTTCTGCTCTCTCTTCCAGTAAAGAGAGTCTTTTGACAGTTTTGGTTACAAAGCTATTGTATGTTCTGTGGTGTCCAAGAGGCCATTGAATCCCAAGTGTTCTATTGATTCTTGAAAGTATGTTTTTGCTGCCCCTGTATCTTTTGTCAGCAGTTCTTTCCTAAGGCGAGCATTAAGAGTCCCTGGCTCAGCGCTCTTGATCTTATACCAGTTTTTTTTACAAAGGCGCCCCTGCGCGCTATTTGCTGTGACTGTACACCGAATTCTAATATTGTTTGAGCTGGCGAGGTGTAATTTGGTAGGCTACAAATCATCCTCAGGACCTTTGCTATTATCCCCTTCAGGGTGCTGTCATCCCTACCCCGCATACATTCGTTCCCATAGGTGATTGGCGGGATAGGGTTTGGCTGCATTACCTGAATGACCGGGTGAGGTTTGGTCCAGTAATTTTGTTCAGAAGGTTTTTTTTTTTTTTTTTAGAACTACTACCATGAACAATCCTCCTTTTTTTAAAGATTCTTTATGGGATATGAACATGCCGTTGTTGTCTACAATGATTCCCAGATATTTGTACTCATTGACTATTTCCATCCTTTGGCCTGCAAGGTGCTTGCAGTGCTTCCGGTTTGGCCTGCTTTGATTCATTTGAATGACTTGTTTTATCCAGGTTTATCTTCAGCCCGTTTTTTCCAGAATAGTCATGGGTTGTTTCCAACAGATACTGAAGACCAACCGGAGTTTGGCTAATGAGCACAAGGTCATTTGCGTATAATAAGTTTGAGACTAATGCCGCCCAACCTGGGTGCATGGGAGTTACATTTGTCTAGTTCAGTTGATAAATCTGCCATGAACAGAATCGGCGCTAGTACGAGATCTTAGGTCAGTCCCTTGGTGGTTGGGATCTTTTTTGTCAGGTAATCCTCTGCCCTAAATTTCACTTATACCCAGGTGTTTGTATGTAGCAGGATCAACTGCTTCAAGAGTCTGGACGGGATATTTGTTTTTGCCAGTTTGTCCCACAGTATCTCCCTGTCTATATGATCGAACACTGAGGCGTAGTTGATGAAGCAGAGGTATAGCAGGAGGTTGGCTGCCTTAGCGACGTCAATCAGTAGGAAGAGGGTCAGTATGTTTGTAGTGGTTCCCATGTTCTTGCTGAATCCGGTTTGATTGAGGAAAATTATTACATTTTATGTTACCCAGACCTTTAGCTCCTCTAAGATTATCCCAGCATAGTATTTGACATTGTTATCCATTAAGGCGACCAACCTGTAGTTTTTTGGCTCACTCATCTCCTTTCTTGAAAAATGGAGAGATGATTGACCACCTCCAGGATGCTGCAATTATTCCTGTTTTGAGGAGTTTCTCAAATACCGGTTTAAGTGCTTCAGCCCAGTAATCTGGGTCTAGTTTGAATAATACTGGAGAAATCCCGTTGGGTCCCGGTGCTCCATCCCTCCTGCACCATACTATCCAGCTCTTGATTTGATCTGCAGAGATTGTAATTTTCTTGGGTCAGTTTGGGACTGGAATGGCTCCTTCGTCTAAGCGACGTAGTTCCAATCTTCTGTACTTGTAGACAGAGGAGGATGCTTTAAAATGGGGCACAATATAATTGACCCAGGACTCTTCTGTCACATAAGAGCTTACTCCATGTACTGCAGGGTTAAGTACATTGTTTACTGTTTTCCACAACCTTGTGCTGTTATTGCTGTTTATATCGTGAAGCAGCTTGACCCAGAGCGTCTCTTCAGCTTCCCTCTTTACTTGCCATGTCATTTGTTTCTTGCTTGCTTTTACTTCCCTCAGCCTCTTTAGATTGTTGTTGTTTGGGCCACATAGGCGAAGCCTCCAAAGTGCTTTATTTATTGCTTTTTAAAGCTTCTGAATTTGTTTGTTTTGTATAATAAGAGGACAAGGGGTGGATGTAGTGTTTTCTGCTGCAGCGTTCTCGTTGTATTTTCTACCTCTTGAGGGCATTAGAGGTCTTCTAAACGATGAATTGTTTTCCCGCAATGATCTTATGAAGGTTTGTCAGCTGATTGGTACTTTTGACCCACCCGTTTGTTGTTCCTGCCAGAGTTGTTTTGCTGCGACCAGCAGTCGATCTGGGTGTCGGGTCTTGCACTTCACTCTTTTGTTATTTACCTAATAGTTGGAGCTAGGGTCTGCCACCGGGCAGTTTAAGATGATTCCTTGTATTCTTATTGTAGTTTCTTGTGGAATGTGGCCACTAAGGTCGTTTGTCCCAAATCCAAAATCTACGATTTTGCAGACCAGGGGAAGTTACAAAGGTGTAATCTATTGTACTGCTGACTGATGTGTATGGATAGGAAACAGCTGGGAGACAATCCCCTGGGAAGCGACCGTTTTGGGCACAAAGATTTAGATATTCAAGGTTTCTCTGCAGATTTTGCGCTAGCTTTGTTGATTTACCCCATTTTACATTTTCCTGGTGTGGGATGTTCCATATGAAGAATTTTTCATCCAGGAAAGGATGACCCTCCGTTGGGCCCAGCAGGTGCATATTCAAGTCTCCTGATAAGATGTCATGGTATACTCGAATGCCTAAGTAACGGATGGTGTGAGGTTCCCAGTGCAGTGGGTGGGTGCCTACTGTCAGGTGTTGTGGAGTATAGTTCACGCGGAATGGGAAGGCACACTTTTTGGGGCAGCTGACTACCAAAACCGAGGCCATTTGAAACTACGATATAATCTCGTGGGGCTGTTTACCCTGTTAACATTTTTCCTAAAACATTCAGATGTGTTCCAGCTGATAAACTCTTCACAATTCGAGCTTCTAGAAGGTTGGGTAAGCTAAGCAAAGATAATCAGGTAGGTGCGTGTTTGGCCCAACTAGTTTGCCCAGGCCTACTAACCAATAGTGGACGAGCAAATAAACAGTCTACAGAAAGTCGAGGTAGCTACTGTAAAAAGCAAAGCGGCATCTTTTCAGCCAATATTTCAGAATGAAAGATGCAGCTAGACATTTGAAAACATGCACCAGACCGCAGAAGACCCATTATGTCACCGTGAAGATGGTATCTTGACATTTGTCAAACCCAAGGACCAAGAAAAAACACCATGTAACTTTGCATGATAGAGAAGAAAATAGAAGAGATTATTTCAGTAGTTGCTCAAAGGTAGTAAACTGCATTATGAGAGTCTAAGAGGCAGTAAAACGTGTAAGTGTTACCTTGGGAAAGCTCAATTGCACGATTAATTCAAAGAGTACTAAAGACTTCAAGCATCTAAATGCATTGCGCACTTTTATTTTTTTTATAAGCTTTATGCCAGGGAGAATCCACCTAAAGTGAAAGAAACCGGGAAAGAACATACAAGGGCAGCGCTACTATCATAACCTCGCTATGGCAGGACCTCCATGGAATGCAATCTCCAGAGTAAGATGGCGCACAGACATCATATTCAACCGTGTGTTCGAGTCCCACGTCACACTTGAAACCGAGGCTAACTGCCACGAAAGTAACTAGAATGCGTGGGAAGGCTACAAGCCGTGTCACATATTACACAACTGCCAACATGCCTCGAGTGAGCTACTAGATTCCGAAAGGTTTGAAACCGAGTTGTCGGAGCCCCCTGGGTGTATCTCTTATTTACTTCTGTGGGCGATGTTAACGTCTCGGCTCAACAACTAATCCAAAGCAATAATTCTCCCTGAATAATACTCTTCTAATGGCCAAAAGGAAAAGATTATTGGAGCAATCCTCCAAGCAGGACACAGAAGTGACCTTATGTTCGCTCACTGTAATGCCTGAGAGGTCCAGCTGTGGATTTCAGTCCCATAAACCCACTAAGCAGAGATACACTTTAAATTAACATTTCTCATGAATAGCTTTCCATATTCCAATCTTACAGCTCCAGTAGGCATACTTAGGATTAAAGTAAATAGCACTAGCGTTGCAACAGCCTCAAATCCGGGCAGTGCCTCTTAGAAGATTAACCCGCTGCCTTACACTTGTCACAGCCGCTCACTAGAACCTTGGACACGATCTCTCCTTTGTCACATCTTAGTCTCAGCAGGTCTGCACTGGTGCTCCAAGGTACACTGATGATTTAAAACCCTAAATAACATAGCAAGCAGTACGAAAGCCACTGGGGAAAACAGTTTTGGCACGGAGAAAGCAAGCTAGGGGGTATTCAAGAATACTATAAAGCTGCCTTAGAAAGACGTTTCTCTCATTATCAGCAGGATAACTGGTCCTCATCGTTGTGGGCCCAGTCACTCCATGGCCCAACACGTGTTGACCCATTCCATTAGCAACTCTCCTGCATGTTACTTCAATGTTGTATGACTCACACAGAGAAATTACTGGACACCATAAACGATCTCTGTGTATTTGTAAAGCACAGATTCAGCTAGGGTAGCCTCATGGAATACAAAATACGGTTTACCCAATTCAATAGTATTCGTTTTTTTTATTGATCTCAGAAGTATGAAAAGAAGATGTGACCCACTGGGATTCACACCAATGGCCATGAAGGGAAAAACAGTATAAAACAATATAAAACAGTGGAGGCAAAAGTCTACTGAGCCATCACACTCAACATCAGATAGCTCCTCCTGTTCAGCAACAACTCACCCTAAACTTTCACTGCTGATAATTCACTTCTAAAATAGTTAGAAACAAACTCCACATCCTTGATAAACCTCCTCTCATTGGGCCTTCTTCCATACAGCAGCACATATTTATTTAATTACTTCAATCCCTGCAGAATTGATGCTCATTGAAAATTACAGACCCATCCTGTGTTTTCTTACCCTTCTTTCTGTGTAGGTGTGGAGTGGACAGTGCTGCACAGGGAGGAACATAGACCCTCAATCTGTTGACCACAAAAGCTGGGGCATGAGTCACAGTTCCACCTTATTTGCTTGGTCACATGGGTGATGGATGGCTTGAGCATTTCTGAGGGCCAGTGCTGTCGAAAAGATAGATCTTTAAGGACATAAACATTCCTTCCAAAAACATCTAAGAGGCTAAACTAGCCAACTGGCAAAAACACGAACAAGAGGACACCCCTGTAAGTCTATCACAGTATTAATGTCAATCAGTATGGTAGCGTGGAAGCTTGTTGAATGATGCCAGCAACAAAAGGACATGGTCATACAAGTTCATTACCTTGCATGAATGGTAAAAGCTTGGGTATGAACACAAACTAATGATGTGTCCAAGATGTTGGCTTCAAATGACCAACAGCATACAGTGCAGGACCATGCCTGGACAGTTTGAGTTAAGTCCACCTTGCTGATACTGGATTGCTGCAATCCAAAACAGTACAGATGTACATTGGGAAAGGAGCAACACAAGAGTCATGTGGTGCTCACTGCGATATTTGACTTTCAGAAGACTGCCTTTGAGGAACCTGAACATTTGTTGATGAATTTCTGATTCTTCCTCAGGACCACCTTAGAACAAAGCACTCTTCAACAGAGCGGCACAGGATTCACCTCTAGGTGCCGGAACACTGTGTGAGGGTTATGTTGGAGATAGTGGAACATGTTTGGACTGCTTCAAAACAACTGATGACCCACTGCCAGGACACTACAGGAACACTCTGGGGCAGGTGGTTTATTGTCAAGATGGGCCGGCCTCTGAGTAAGGATATCAGTGGGGTCAGCAGGTCTAATGTCGATGACCTGGCAGTTGCATTGGAGTGCCAAGCATGCTTGTTGATCTTACTGGTGTCTTACTGATGGTCTGACTCTAGTCTTGTCTTCTCCCTCTGTAGCTGGTGATGGTGATGCACTTTTGGGCAGAACTCTCAGGATGCTATTGTCACTAGTTAAGTCACCCTTGCATGACATAAATGTGTGCATTTGTTTCTAGGTAAAGGAAGGACAAGTTCTTTACAAGATACCCAGGTTGGCGAAGTCTTGGGTAAGATGTAACCACTGTAACTCTTCTTAAGTTTGGAAATGATAATTTGAACTCTAACTTCCTGGCTGATGATAGCTCATTCATGGATGTGTGGCAGTTCTTCTATGGTGCATCGGTTTTTATTGAATGTGAAGACAGCTATTACTTCGGGATGGCTATTGGAAGGCTAACAGTTCACTTGAAAGTGGCGTCAGGCAAGTGTGGGCGGAGGGCTACAGTCTCTCAAAATGTTCAGCATACACAACACATCAATGATTCTTCAGGTCTTTGATGCCATGGAATGTAAAGCAACCAGCAAAGAGTGTAATCTTGGGTTGGAGACATACATGGAGGTGGAAAGGCTTAACCTTTGTTTCCATATCAGGCCTCTGCCAAATGTTCTGTACTATCACTCCAGACTAAAACTACTTTGCAAGCAGCATTTCTTCAACTATGGTCGAGAGTGGGATTCTATTGTCATCTGCCTTGCAGATGTAGTGGCAACTAGCAAAAGGGTGCAATGGGTCCAGGCGTAGGAGGGTAAGCAGTGATACCAGTACACAGGTTGGCTGTGTGGTTCTGTGATGCACCATTAACCAGCGTTGTGAGAGTCCTTCAATGAGAAAGTGCTCATGTAGGATCAAGCCTGATCCGTGTTTCTTCTTTTTCCTGTGAAAAAGGATGCCTATGGTGTTCCAAATGTAGCAATCACCATCCTATGCCCTCTGGTACCAGGCCATAGCATGATTCTTTGTGTGTGTAATAGTGGATCTGTAGTTCGTCAGTCTGAACTGACATTCTCCTTCTCTTTTTTGCTAGTGGTCTGGCATAGTAGCTTCTTGCATTCATACCAACTGGCTGCTCGTGTAGCGTTGGAGATAAGGGAGGGCACTATGGGAGCAGGCATGGACCTCCTCATATTGGGGCTCTCATGTCTCTGTGCAATGTGGAAGTAGGAGACACCTGAGTTGTAGTGCACTAAGCTAGTGGGCATGGCTACTCGTCGCTGGAGCATGCCCTATGCATAAAGACTATTAGGAACCAGTGCATGCTAGACTTGGCAGTGTCTATGAGGGTCTGTTGTGTGAGCTAGGGCACTGAAGAAAAGCACCTGGCTGGTAAGAGCAAATCCTTTTTTTTGGCTTATGTGCATTCTATCCCTAGATTCACAACTGTGGGACCTTTCTGGTTGAAGCAGTTATACAGGAGGGTTCTAGGTAAGAAGGCTTTCTTTGGCTGGCTCTGCCCTCCATTTTTGCTGTAGAAAGCCTCAGATGCACTGCTAATGATATATTTTGTCTTTCATTGGGCAGTTTGGGAGGCTGCTCCCAATTCTCACCAGTATTTCTGTGCTTTAGCTGCGGGAGGTGGATCAGAGCAAGCTAGCAATTTCACTGTTGGTCATGTTGTGTATGATCTATAGAACCACAGCCTCTTGCTGGGCAGGAAAACTTAATTCTTTGCTTGGGATGGCCATCTGTAGTCAGGGCCATCCACTGCCGGTCAGCAGAGCTAAAGCCACCAGCAAGGTACTCATTTCCTTTTCCTCCCCTGTGGAGGAGCCAGATCCTTTTCGGGTCCTTACTTCAATGGAATGACCAGATTCTGTCTGACAGTAGCATCAAAGCTTCCTCTTGAAGGAGAATCACAATCTATGTGCAACAGATAATATTTTTTGGGAGGCCAAGTCTGTGTGATCTGTATTGTGAATTGGTGCAGTGCTGAGCATTTTTCTTCCACTCCTCGGGGCCCTGTGGTGGACATCTTTGCTGTTAGCCCAAGAGCTGGGGCAGAGGCTCTAGCACTTCACCCTCCTTTGACCAAGCATAAAGATGTCCTTTGGCAGCATGGCAGGGAAAGACACCTTTTGTCAGAGCCACTCTAGAGGTGCCTCAGGTAGGTGTTGTTATGGCGGGCCAACAAGTAGCTAAGGGCAAGACTGCAGCAGGAGGTGGTTTCATGTCAGCCCTGCTGCAGGAAGAATAGTGAAGAATGGCACAAAGGTCAGTGCAGGAAGAGCTGGGGCAAGGGATTCTTCTGCCTGGCTGCTCGGGTTGGACCGTTTACTGGCAGCAGGTAGACTCAATCCACGAGACCTTGGCATGACTTGGGTTACTGAGTAGCTTCATTTCCAGTAGGGTGTGTCTTACGGAAGAGCATAGCCAATGGCACCTCACCCTCCTTTTTCTACTGAAGATGTTAAGATATGCTGAGGTTGAAATAAGGTCCGAATATGTTGAGGATTTGTCTGCTTACCAGGACCGTGGGCTGATAAGATGTGCTATACCTCAATCTCTTTTACTCACCAACAAAGGAGGCGGACACAGCTTCATGGGCATTAGGCAGGCACAACTTAAGTAAAGCCCCATGGGGTTTAGTGAAACACTGTTGCAGCAAGAGACGAGCCTTCTCATGCCCAAGGGCCCAACTGTAAACAGGATTCAGATTTCCTCATTGCCACTGCTGCAAAGGCACAGCGAGGGCCTCCCTTCGTAAGGAAGGACAAAAGAGACATGTAGCCTGCTGGTTCCCTGGAGTAAGGGCAAAAGCGACTAAGCTCCTCTTTATTAGACCGGCCACTTAAACTGTGACACCAAAGGTGAATGTGCCTGGGCAAGAGTATGGGATGACCCTCAATGAGAGAGGGCTGTCCACATGGACTAACATTTGTTCCCACATTCATTAAATCACAAGCTCCCTTTCATCACCTGCCCTGCTTCTCCCTGCCTCACATCTTTTTAAACCATTCGCTTTCATATGCATTCTACAAAGCAACACATTTGAGTACACCAAACTTTCTAAGTAAGACCCCCCCCACCACAACTTGTTTTCACCTGTTGGGCATAAATCTATGTTGTTTAATCTCAGCAAATGAAAGAGAAATACAGTTTCAGAAGAATATCTTCATTATAAACTAAGGAAAAGTCAGATTTGGCATCAAAATGGATACTTTATTTTGTGGAACATAGTTAAGTGAAAAACACCGTTTATTTCCAATGACATCTCCCTTTAAGGAGATAAAAGTAGATTTCCCTGAGTAATGTTTGCATCATCTTGCAAGCTAACTCTTTCCGAGCCCTCATGTTAACTTTTGATCCTAGCCTAAATTCTATCTCTATCCAAGCTTTAAACTGGCCCTAACATTATTTCTACTATAGCCCTAACACTTTCCCTACTTTTTACTTTGCCCCGACCACAACACTACCTTTACTCTAATTGTGACTTACACTGCAACCTAACCGTAGGCCTAATCTCAACCATGAGACAAAAGCCCCCATTCTCCAGGAAACAGCTGCAGATATAGTTTAGGCAGGCTCATTGCCATTGTTGTGCTGGCATAGCGCATATCCTAAATTTATCCAGAATCTTGGTCTAACCTTTAACTGAATCTCTGCCTAGCCTCTAAACCTGATCATAACCCCAACTCTATTTTTTATTACATTTATTTCTTTTGTTTTCAACTAATATTTTTCCACTTCTTAACCACTTCTCGATCACTCGTATGTTCATCAATAGAGTTGCATATCTACTACTACCTTGCAAATTACAGGAACTGAAAAACATAATCAGGCACCTCAACTGATGGAGAAGAAAATTGGCCAAACTCGCGAATAGAATGATGAAAAGGATGCTGCACATGGTACAGAGAATTTGGTTGGAGAAAAATAAATGGGGAACTGTAAGTCCTTTGACCTAGCCACATAAGGAAAAAATACATTGAATCCTTAACGTGTATGGTAAACTTCATATGGTAAGTTAGAACTGAGCTGAGAAACACAAAAAATGTGTTGAAATAACTTGCATGGGAAAAACCCATGCTCAACCTGAAAGAAACGTCTACATCAGTACCTCCTACGCTACTAGTAAACAATACATAAACATAGGAAGAATAGTACAGAGAAAAAAAGACGAAATAGGTGAGGTTAATGGAAAGTACATAATCCAAAAACTCTATGTTGAAAAATAACAAAAGCATATCGTATGACAATGTGGAGGACACATTTGAAATAATATGCACAACAGACCTAAAAAACAAGCAGAAATACACAGCAGCCTACCCCCAAATCAGTAGGGAGCCATCTGTCACAAAAAAGAGATCATACCGTGCAAGGAGAAGTTAACTCAGTTCAAGGACTGTAAAGAAAAAGTTGAGACCACCCGTATCGAAATGAAAATGTTTAAAGGAAAAGTCTTCCTTTACTACATATGATACCAATATTTAAGGGCTTAAGGCAGAACCAAAACAAATGGAAAAGATTGTCAGAGAAAACAATAACCATTTCAAAGAAGTACCAGACACAACGAATATGACCATCTCAGTAAAGGAGATGGTTTCATACAAAGGGAAAATAATGTAGTCCTCCGACATTAACTTATAAAATTGATGGGAAAATACAGAGGCACTAAGATACCGATAACCCATTCATTTTGGCAGAACGCCTTCCTAAATTAAAAAATATACACTGAAGAACAATAAAATGTATTGAAAAATTACAAGTTAACGATAAAAAATGTTTTCAAGCTATGGTATTTATCCGGATATTTACCCTGCTGCTGCAGAAAAAAAGATGGGTAATGCAAAAAACACGTCCACCCATTAAAACAAGCTGGGTGAGAGTTTCAGCAACAATATCTTTCAGAACCTCAATGTAACTTTGAGGTCCAAAAACCACAATTCTCATGCAGAAAAGGTAAAGCCTAGTTCAAAGATATGGCTGTGTACTGGCCTACATATATCCTATTACTTCTTCTCCATGCCATTATTGCTTCTGTAGGCATAAAACAATGATACAAGTATTAGAGAAGTGTTTTGTGCTGAAAGCATTGCATGGTGAACACCACACACAAGAGGAGCTCTCTTAGCAAGGGGCTCTTTGGGGAAACTTTTTCCCCAAAATTGTCACAACTCTAGCTCTAGCACGAGGGACATTTCATGGGTATGTGTTTGAAGGTGGACCAACAGAAATAAGATCGGGTCAATGGGGAAAAAAAGAAAATGTTACACGGTCTTGAAAATGTATCCTATAAAGAGGTTCCTCTTTCACAAAGCGGGAACACTATGCTTCAGAGAAAAAGATAGCGTTAAAGAAAGATGTCAGTAAGTTTCCATCATGAATAGGGAAGAGTTTAACAATGACACATAAAAGGTCTGCATTGATGTACTGCCGCTTCTCTTCACTCCTAGGCTTCATGACTGAGATCGAGCACGGACTGTTGGAGGATTGGATACGGCAAGAGGGAGAGAACATGACTAACTTCCGTGCATTGAAAGAGCTTAGTGCTTGCCATAGAGCATAGCCTCATATGAGTAGGTCTGGTGGTATGTACATGCCGTTTTTCCTGCTTAACTGATATACTTTATTAATAAAAATAAAAAAACAATGGAAAAAAAGGCATGTTTCAAGAATTTTAAATATCACAGTACAGGCCTTCAAGAAACAGATCTCCAGATTTCCAAGAAACTTTCTCGACATTGGTTGGTACTGTCTGTTATTTCAATGCAGAGTATTAACATAGCAGGCACTGTCTACTAATTAGGAAAATGCTGGTATGTATATAAACAAACTTTTTGGTCATCTGTAGTTGATAGTGTCCTGTCTCAGAAATTGACACACTAATTGTTCCAAACTCGAACAACCCTCAATATTATCACACATTATTCCTGGAGTTAGATAAAATAACCTCTGCATTTATGATCTGCATTGTTTGAAATGGAGTGCTTTTATAGAACATAAATCAAACATAATTATAATCAAATTCATAAAAACCCAGAAGCAATGACACTGATCTAATTTCTACATTTAATTGACTGTGATAGACCATTATACCCATCAATACCAGGATACACTTTTCATGCACAATTGCACAAGCATCCACCTAGTTAGAATATTGTTATCTTTGCTCAGATGCAGAGAAAGATGATCCACACTTTAACCACATCAAAGGTGCCAAATTATTCTTAGATCATGGTATCTATAACCACTTCTATCAAAGTACGGCATGAAATCTCCTCAGTGGTTTGCAATAAATCCAAAAGCTTTATGTGCTGTTTTCTAACACAACAGCCATATTCAAATAAAAAATGGTGTAAAGCAGCATTTCCGCTGAGGCATGAAGAAAGAGAGACTGGTCTAAACAAGCACTGGCAAAGCCAATCAGTCTCTGCAATGCAAGAGCTACTGGCTTTGTCAATGTGTTTCAGCACTGTATGGCCATTGTAGGGCCATATGGTAAGTGTCCCCCAGGCAGATGGAGCACCCAAGTGCCTGCAGCTTTTGCGCTGATACTCCTTTGTGTAACCAGGGACATACATGAACAAGGCACCCCAAATTAAATTTACCACTTGATAGACAGCAAAACACAATATGAAATGTGTCAATTGCCTTTAACGAGTGCTGCCAAAATTATTCAGTAAAATCGCAATACTTATTGGGGCGTGGTCAAGATGGCGGCCATGACGGACGCTTGAAATCGCGCTCTGCTCCTGGCCCCCACAACTATCCTGACTGGCGCTTCCGCAGCACCAGCCGCGCACCGAGAAACGGTGGCGGAGGCAGTCTAGAGGTGCTGGAAGCGAGTGGGGCCACGTGTGGTGCTCGAGGCGGTGACTGAGCCCGCGGACCGTGCAAGGCCTTCCCCGGGAGCTGAGGCCTGCAAGTTGGACTGCGCGAACTTGGGCGTGGCGTGGCGATGAGCCGCGCCGCTCTACCAGCGGACCGTGCGGAGCGGCGCTGCAGGAGGATCGGCCCTGCGGAGTGAGGCTGCGACTGGCTGGGCGGTAGGTGGACCGCTGAACGCTTCCCTGCACGCGTGGCGAGGAAAGGAGGCTGCGCGTGATAGGAAGGGCACCCTGTGGGGCGCAAGGATCGCCATAAGCTTCACGAAGACGCTCCGCTTGTGGACCCAATCGCCCCCCCCCATTGTCCACCCACCTACCACTCGTCCCCTGGGCTTCGCCCTGTGGTACCTACTGTGAGCCTGCCAACGGAGGTATATCCTTGGGCTAATCTGAGCCCAGGAGGAGCGGCGACAGTGGCACACAAGGGAGTTGGGGACCATGGATGGAGAACATGCGCTGCAGGGGGGGGGGTTCGGAGGCAGCGGAGACGGGCACTGGGGTGGCACAGCTGCAGGAAGGCCTAGAACTGTCGCATTAAATGGGGCAGACTCCCCTCTGGCTATGAATAAGGAGAATTGAACATTGCACGGAGGCGAATCACAGGGTACTGCACAATGATGCTGATGCATTGAACAAGCCTGTGCCTGCTTGTTGCTTGCCTTTAGTGGTGACAATACATGGAACCGGTGTAGACTTAAAGCAGTTGGCACTCCGGTCCAAAGGGTGTTAAACGGTGTTGGAAGGAGGAACATACTGGGTGCAGATAGCCCACACTACAGGTCCAACACCTGTACAGGCAGAATGATGGGGAAATCCAAGACACCCAAGCCACAGGAACGATCTAGTCACACTACTCTTTCTGAGGCACCATCTGAGGTACTGAGTCTACGCTCTCTGGAGAGCACTCTGCAGTCACACTCGGGTCAATTTGAGAAGATCTTGCAGGCTATCATGGACACCAAATTGTCTCTCGAAAATAGAATAGACACGGTCTCTCAAGATCTTAACCTGCTCAGAGTGGACCACCGCAGTCTGGTGGAGAGGGTTCGAGTGACGGAAGCCACCCTAGGCGCTCTGAATCCTGTGGTATCAGACCATCAGAAGCAAATGCAGCAATTGGATGTGGAAGTGAAAGCCTTACAGAGACATGTGGAAGATGCTGAAAGTAGGTCTCAACGGAACAATGCTCGGCTCTTGGGAATTCCGGAGAGAGTGGGGGGGCACAGCACGGAACTGTTTCTAGAGCAATGGCTCATTAAAGAGGTGTTGAATGGTGTGGCGCCGAAGTTCTTCTCTGTGGAAAGGGCACACAGAATCCCGGATAAGCTGCCGGCTCCGAGACTACCACCCTGCCCGCTAATAGCACGTTTCCTCAATTTCAGAGATCCGGATGCAATTCTACAGCACTTCTGTAACAAAGGTCCGATACATCACGAAGGGGCCTCCATAACGGCCTACCCAGACTTCACGGCAGAGGTGCAACGCCAGCGCTACTCTTATGTTAAAATTAAACAGCGCCTTCGTGAACACAATCTCAAATATGCCCTGATGTTCCCCGCCAGGCTCCGGGTGATAGCTGAGGATCGCACGCACGTCTTTGCCACACCAGCCGACGCCTGGACGTGGATGCATGCCAAGGGTATAGCCCAATCAACGAAGGAAGAAGGAGGAAATGGAGAATGGCTATCCTCGCCGGTCTGCAGAAGACCCAAGAGGAGATCAAAGGCGCAACCCATGAAGACACAGGCAGCTGCTGAGAGAGCGAAGGTGCTGAGGGACATGACACTGCACACCCATAATTCCTTCGCCGTGCTACGCTCCGCCGTCTGGGGGCCGACGGATTCGGACTCTGGCAGATCCGATTCGACCATTACGGACATGCTGAAGGGACCGGATATTACACCCAGGACTGCAGATGAGTTATGATGCTTGAACAGTAACTACCACAACTGGCGGAGTTTGGCAATGGGATTTTGAAAGTCCTTGTGATGTCAGAAAATGAGCCTAGGATCATATTGACAAGAGACTCGAGGATACGAAAAACACTAGGCCGACCTTTTGGATGGAGTCTCTAACAACGTGATGGTTCTGCCCACAGGTACTGGCGGAGGCCTCTTTGTTGACCCACAGAAGGGAGAGGATCCTTATCGTGATGTGGCTGGGGCTATCGGAAGCGCCCTCACCAACATATTCTAATCTACAGTGGGGGCCTTGGAGACAGGCCTCCAGTGATAGCCACCACGTTCCCCCAGATGGTATCCAAATGGACACAGTATTTTTGCACTCAATGTATGTTTTATTTTTTATTATTGTTGGTGGTGCCTAGAGAAGTACATGCACGCCACTGTTGTTGTTGGGGATGGTGGGTGCTGATGGGGGGGGGTCGGGGATTTTGTTTAACATGTTTAAACGGGTCTCGGTGCAGGTTTCCACAATTACTTTATAAACACCTTTTCCAGGGTTACAGATCCATACCCCCGCTAGGAGTCAATCACGAGGAGAAGTGAACACACAAAAGGCTTACCAGGTTGTAGGCCCACACACACCACATACTATGCAGGAATATAGAATCATAACATGGAATGTGTGTGGAATGGCTGCGCTGGGTAAGAGGCATCGTATATACACTTATCTCAAGCGCCAGGGGGTACACTTTGCCATATTGCAGGAAACACACTTACTGAGTAGTGATCTGCAGGCTATACAGAAATGCTGGCAAGGACAGGTTTATGGCACATCTTTTTTGGCATATGCGAGAGGAGTACTTATGTGGATAGCGCCAGGAGTACCATACGTACTGCATACAAATAAGGTAGACGAAGGGGGCAGATACATAGTGTTGGAAGGGCAGCTTGATGGTAGACCATTAACTATAGTAGGGGTTTACGCCCCCAGTAGCACGCTCAGTGAAATCCTCCAAATACTGACACCTGCCTCATTAGCGGACCCTGGTGTCCCTGCCAACTGTGGTGGGGACTTTAACTGTGTTCCAGATGTACTGATGGACCGTTCGATATTACCCTTACAGCGAGCACGAAGCAGGCGCAACTCTAATCTGTTGGAGACTTGGGCAGATGACTTGGGAGTATATGATATGTGGCGCATGAATCACCCGACACATAGAGAGTACTCCTTCTACTCCGTGATACTCAAAATACACACTAGAATAGACCTGCTATGGGGAACCCCAAACGTGCTCCTTAATTAAAGAGTCGGAGTATCTAGAACGGACCTTGTCTTATCACTCCCCATTGCTGCTGACTGTGAAATGGGGCCGAAAGCGTTCCACAATACCCACCTGGCTTTTACAGAGAGGCGCTGCTAGACCATCCTTTCAGAGAGGAATTAAATACCTGTGTTAAGCAGTATTGGGATTTAAATAGTGGCTCCACTGATTCGAGGGCTACGGAATGGAATGCACATAAAGTTGTGGTGAGGGGACATTGTCTTTCGGACACTCGCTGCACGTTGAGTTTGTCACTCTGGAAAAGGATATGCGGGAGTTGGAAATAGCAGCCACACAAAATAGGGCATCGCCCGAATCCCTTCGCGATAAGCGAGTGTTATATGAGGAGGCGGATCAACGTCTCCGACGTCATGATTATAATTATCATCTTATGCGATTGCAAACGAAGAGTGACCGCTCGGGGAGACTGTTGGCATGGCTACTGTGAGAGGATCAGCAACACACCACGATTGGGACTATACATCTGAATGACGGAACTCTGGTCACCTCGCAGGAGGCAATTAACAATGCCTTCAAGAACTATTATATGACATTATACCGTGGGCAAGCGAGCTGCGATGCTAGGCAATTGGAGGCCTTCCTGGGTGAGGCCCCTTTTCCACAGTTATCGACAACAAAAATGGCAACGTTGGATGAACCCCTCCAAATAGAGGAAATAGGAGTAGCCATAACACAAATAGCCCACAATAAGACACCGGGGGTAGACGGTTTGCCAATAGAGTACTTTGCCACTTATGCACAACACCTGTCGCAGCAACTGTTGTCGGTGTTTGAGGAGGCGTGGGTCAGTGGGAAACTCCCAAGGTCACAGAGAGAGGCGCTGGTGGTGGTGCTCCCCAAACCCGGTCGTGATCCCACGGACGTGAGATCCTACAGGCCGTTATCTCTTCTTAACTTAGATTGCAAAATTTTGGGCAAGGTGTTGGCAAACAGACTTGACCCCGTAATACACACTCTGATACACGAAGATCAAAATGGTTTTATACCACAGCGCAATACGTTCTTGAATACCCGCAGACTATTGGGCATCATTGGAGATACTCCCACAGATGCATATGGTAATGTAGCAATGTCTTTGGATATAGAGAAGGCGTTTGACACACTAGGCTGGGACTTTTTGTTTGCCACCCTACACCGCATGGGGTTTGGCCATGGTTTTGTACGATGGGTGCAGACACTATATGCTGGCCCTACGGCTAGGGTTAAAGTGGGAGGAGTAATATCAGACAGCTATCCCATTGGTAGGGGACCAGACAGGGGTGCCCTCTATCACCTTTGTTGTTTGCCATTGCAATGGAGCTGCTTGCGGCTCGGTTGCGCGCACTGGCCGAGCAGTGGGGGATTTACTGGATGGGGATGCACCATATAATCTCCTTATATGCGGATGATGCGTTGATACCTGGAGAGGGGTGGGACCACATTGCCCGCGGTGATGTCTCTGCTAGACGAGTATGGAGAGATTTTGGGACTGAGATTTTGGGACTGAGAGTTAATTGGTCTAAGTCCAGCTTATTCCCTCTGGTTGACCTGCCTACAGAGGTAAGGGAGGAGCTTTCTGTGGGAAGGTTGAAGTGGTGTTTTGACACATTTAAATATTTGGGAGTGCAGATTTACCATAGACCTGACGACCTGAGAGATGGCAATTTGGGCATTGCACTATGCTCTATGAAGGGCTCGCTCCGGTTCTGGTGTTTGCTTCCCCTCTTCCCCATGGGAAGGGTGGCAATAGCAAATATGCTGGTGCTCCCGCGACTCCTTTATTACTTTGCTGCATTGCCCATAGTTCTGCCTAGAAGCTTCTTCCGCAAGCTGAACAGACTACTGCTAGGACTTATATGGGGAAACGGTAGATCCCGAGTGGCGCTTACTAATCTTCAGCGGCCGTTGCGCGAAGGGGGGTTGGGTGCCCCAAATTTTGAACATTACTATGCTGCAGCACAGCTACAATGGATGTTACACTGGATACGTAGACCTGAATCCTCAGAGGCAGCATGGATACACACACTGCTACAGAGCATCCCCGTGTACACCTGGCTAACAGACCGCACAGTGAAACATCTCCCACATTACACTTTCTGCTCTCTGATGATGGCCTATCAAAAATGATTACAAATTTGTATAAAGCTCTAATGGATATAGAAGGTAACAGACTTGAGGTAGCGAGACAGAGATGGAATATAGTTCTCCCCGCGCATTTGACCCCCAAGACATGGCTGGTGACCCTCCAGCAAGTGCAGCGAGTATCACGAAACCCTAGGTTTCGATATACCCAGTTTAATTTCGTGCACCAAACGTAACTGTCCCCATTCCGTATTCACTGCATGTACCCTACAGCTAGTCCGGCATTCCCCTGGTGTGGGTCACACACAGCTCACTTCTATCACATGGTGTGGGATTGTGGGCCCCTTCAGAAAGTTTGTCACAAGGTAGTGGCAGTAGTCACTGACATCACAAAGCATGTGTTCTGACTGGAACCGAGATCTTGTTTACTGGGGATTAGAACCAGAATTAAACAGGACACATATATTCATAGGTTTGCCGACCTGGCATTTATTATGTACAAACGATTGATTGCTATGAATTGGAAGGCACCAAGAGCACTGGAAATGCATAAATGGCGAGTGATGACATTGCGGTGGGCATGTGCGGAATTGCGAGTGTTACGAGTTTTGCGAGATGGAGGGCAGGCACACACAGGTTATGACGTTTGGGATACGCTTGTTGCACAGTTGGAAATCAAAAATGATGAATGCCCGCCATGAACAGGGAGGTATAGAAGTAATGTCCGTTGTAAAATGTTAACAAAGCTGTTTTTATCTAACTACTTGAGCCTCAGTTTGTAACCAGCAGTGAATCAGATCAAATAGATGGTACTGCCTGACTGCGGAGAGAACAGTATCCCACTGGACAAAAACAAAAAAAAATAGGGGGAATGATACCAGATGCACCTTGAGTATGCAGGGACAAAACAAAATATTGGGATGTACTGTATAACTACCTTTTGAATACATCGCTTGTTACTCCTTGATAGATATATCTGTGTTACACAATAGAAAACAAATGCTTTACTGGCCCTTGGATAATGGAATGCATGGACCCAGTTCTCAGTTCTTGATCTTTGACTTTTGAATTATGTAATTTGAATTTGTAACTGAATATATGTGTTTGAAATAATAAAACAGATATATAAAAAAAAAATCGTAATACTTATTTTGTTAGCCTCTGAAGAACAAATAGTACCATCTGCCTTAGTGTAATTCATATTTCTGACTTGCTTGTTACACAAACGTTCGTGCTGCAGGCATTCAACCCACTGAGCTAATCGACTCTCTAGTAGTATCTCGGCCAACAATCCTCAAAATGCAGAGATCTCTGCAATGGAGACCATGGAGGGTATTGCTGATGTACTGTGCTCTGTACTGTAAACCACAAAACGCTTACTATTCGGATGCACTCCAGCACCTATGGGTGCAGTTGTTGGCATGTGGTGCTTCACTGTGCCCATCCAGAGAACTGAAACAAGCCCTTCCCGCAGCCTGTTTTATTAGTAACCAGTAAGCCCGTTATGATGTGTGCCACTTTTTTGTAGCTATCTCAGAAGCGGGGAGAGGGGTGAGAATGAGGGAATGAAGGGCAGCTGAAACTAATCCATCACGTGACCTTGCAAAGGAAATGGAGACCATGAAGGGGATTGCTTACTTCCTTGCTCTCTCCCTGCGAATACTCTTCTTCATGATTACAGTGACAAACACACTGCTTAGCTGAAAAGCAAAGTGCATGAAAGGTTGCAAATATTCAGCATGCGCGCAGAGAATCCAATTCATAAATTGCCACGTTACATTAAGAAATATCATTTAGTTTGGTTATTCTTTACGTTTGACCAGCTCTCTGACTTTGGAGACGGTGTAAATCAATTATTTTTGGAAAGTTCAGTTTCTGCACACTTGTCGACGGGACTCCAAGTCAACAGCATGCTATAATTTTGAATAGTCTAATTAGGACGCTGCTGTTCTTTTAAAAGGGGATGGCTTCAAGACGACTCAAAATGCCTCACATGTTTTCGTGTTAAACCCAGAACGGACAGTGGTGCAATATTAGTGGTCGTCGTGCACTTGAAAGGTGGACTACCCGGCATAGACAAAGACACGGATATTCTAGCCACCACTTCATGTCTGATGTTGCCCTAGAATGTTACCGCATTTCGAGATGCGTGTTTTATTTGGATAAAAGAAAATGTGTGTGGTGTATAGTCACACTTTCGGAAGCAAGTTAAGTCTTATACAGAAAGTCATGGGTTTTGATTTCCAGCTCTAAGGATTTCAGTCTATTCCTAGGTAAATAAAAAGGCCTGCTACCTAATTTTATTGATAAGGGAATTACTCCAATTTTCATTTCTGTATCCTTTCCCTCGTGTTAGTTATATTACCATTTCACAAGTGCATCGACAGAGATGTTTATGTCTCACATTCTGTGCATGCGTTGCTACTCCATCCATCTTTACCTTGGCCTACTGGTGTAGCATACATTTCTGTTGGTAAAGTAACCTTGCAGCCTTTGTGGATTGAGCAAGTTTCACTGAGCTCTGCAGGTTTTGCTAAAGCTGAGTTTACCGCCATTAATCAAGAGGCTACATTCATTAAATTCTCACAAGTTCACGTTTTCTTAATTCTCTGGAGCAGAGGAGTAACAGCAGCAGCTTGCCCTACCCGGAAGGTTCCAACAAGGTCCATGTAGGATGAACTCTGATGCACGGCCAGGTGCTTGCTTCCCCATTTCAAATTTGTTGCACTCGGCACGAGCACACCCAGAAGCCCAGCTTGGTCCTTCTCACTCGGTCCCTCCCTTCCATAGCTCAATTACAACGCTGAAATGGCTGCACCGCTATTGGTTTGTTCCCCTAAGATGTACATGTGCTGTTGATTTAAACAAATGGAGAAAGGGGTGCAATTTTTCTTACACGGCACGTGGGCTATGACTCTGCTGGAAACGCATATCAAGTCACAAGACTTCACACTCAACATAAGTATTCTGCATAAACAGAAACATCAAAAATAAACAGGATGGTGAGGGGCTTGAAAATAACAAGAGGAAAGTGGGGAGCAAATGCATCCTGGGTCTGGCGTCTAAGAGTTGGGGCAGGGCACTGTCATACATTTCTTTTTAGCAGATCCTTGCAAAGAAAATCATGTAGTTTTTCTGGAGTTATCATAAGATTCACGCTGCACCAATTACGGGACTGAAAATACAATGCTCACATGGTCAAGAGATCATACTTTTCAAAATATTATATATAATGAGGAACAGTCGGGTTCGCCTACTATGCTATGACCTTCCAATATGATACAAAATGAGATACAATACATGAGCTGCTTTTCACCCAAAAATAACAGTAACTAATCATGTCGCGAGGGCCATCACAAACATGTTCTAAATCAAAAATATCATAGTTCTTTTATCTTGGCAGGGAGTTTAATCATTCTTGACTATAACTTTTGTGCTTGTTTCGTTTTTAACCATTATTAAACAAGCTGGCTGTATTGCAACGCTCGCTCTCAACATGTAATGGCTCTGTAGTCAAGAAACTGCAGACTGGTTTCACAAGAAAGTTGTGTGCACACACTATGTACTACGGGGCTGGCAGTGTTGATGGTACATGCACAGACATGCCCAGACTCTGCTTTCTACCCCCTCCTGCAGCCGGAGTAAACCTACTGTTGGTATTTGACCTGCTAAAGCTCTCCGAACATCGACTCCGCTGATTTCACTCTAGTTTGAGCAAAAAGCTCTACAGATCAAGCGGGGATTTTTCCTCCTTCTACGGGTTATTAGGTTACAACATTTTACTGGAAAACCAGAACCACTGCAGCAGGGGCTCAAGCAGGGGTGAGTGTCTGCAAAATACCAACTGTGCGCTGACAGCTCAGTAACAAGAAACGAGATAAGAGCATGATTTACTGGCTTGTTTACAGCAACAGAGCTCAGACGGAGTGAATACACTAGTGCTGCTGAGGAGGGCTCTTAAGGAAAGAAAAAAAAAAAGGTCCTAAAAAGGTCATAAAATGAAAGCAGCGGATGGGTAGTGTAACAGTCCCTGCTTTCGGGGAGTGGTAAGCCCAGGAAGAGGCATGACAAATGCATGCCATGGACAAATCGAGAGAAAGAATAGGAGAGTGACAATGGAGCCAGCAAATGGAAAGCCTATGGGCGGGCTGAAGTCCACAAAGTATATACAACAAGTCTCTTCGATATAGCGCATGCGCTGTCTAGCCACGACCTAAAAGAATCAAATATTTTAGCAATAGGAATGTATGTGCTAATACAAAACAAATTCTAACGTTTTTACGAACATTATTGAAAAATATAAACACTTTCCTCCTCCTCAAGTTACTATTCATGGAAAAATAAGTGAGGTTAATGATTAACACAAGTGAAAACCATCTATATTTGTTTACCGCATGACTGAAAGTAAAGCCACTAAAACAGATATTAGAAACCTTGTGTAATCCCTTCCTTTCTTAATGAGGAAAAACATGGGAGATGTAGATAGTGGACCATTAAATATACCAATGCGGTAATGTATCTGTGAAGAAAAAAAATACAGAAATCTAGCGATAAACATTATTATACTATCTTGAAACTGCTTGAAGCAGCAGAACTAAAAACACATCTGCAATTAAAAAACAATTGCAAATTACAATCATGGATCACTGCACACAAAACTGCACACAACAAAAAAATGTGGTTTAGTACTGGAAGCAAGCGTCATCACACATACTTTTAAAATCTCTGCCATGAATAGAAAAAACGGCATTGGCGAAACATAGTTTTAGTCTACAATGCTCAGTTTCACTTCAAAGAAAAAGTCAATTTAACATCTTAACCACTTTATCAAAACAATATGTTAAGCCATAAAGGTCAAAAGATCTTCTGCATGCTGCCAATGGTCCTGACAAGAATAATAATGATTTACATGCACAAAACAGGCGCATTAGGTTAGATTATTTTTTTTCGCGTTCCAGTGAAGGTTAGTTTTCAGCTAAATACACTAACCCTGCACGTAGACATTTGTTAAGGTAGAGCAATATCTAAACTATTCAGAAGTTATGAAGTTATAGAACAGCAACCAGTTTATTTTTGGTAGTTTGCAACAGGCCAAATGTAACCATAAAATACTTTATTATTTTAAATTTACTACATAAACACAGAACTTCATAGTAGCATATTCTATCAGTAAAAACTACCTTCAAAACGCTAAATAAAGTTACATTCTGTTAATGGAAAAGGAGTCATTGCTTTACAAAAGCCATCTCCTAATTTCATGCACAATGTTGATTTTCAAATGTGGGATTATGATATTCCTACCCCACCAACTCATGGTCAAAAAATGAATGGTGACAAGTTTAAGTAAGTATTGTGAAAGCCAATAAGTCTCACTCTCAGACCTATTGGCTTTTTAAATAGCTTTAGCCATGGTGCACTGCATCCCTTTTGCAGCGCAGCATGGCTAGTAAATAGGGAAAAAAGGCCTACACAATCAGCTGTTCCGTTTTGTAGGTGCAGACAAAGCATGCATACAACTACAAAATTGTGCAAGCTTTCTTTTTTTTTTACTTTGTTTGCTGAATTGGATTGGTAAACAAAAAAAGTAATGTGAGCGGGTGTGGGGAAGGAATGCAGCGGGAAGGATCATGGACAGGCAGGAAAGCAAGAGGAGGGTATGGAGACAGACACAGAGGCACAGGCGTAGCTTCAGGGGGTTGTCTGGGGTATTACACCCCCCTAATATTTGTATTTTCTGATTAACAAGCTGGTAAAGGTGCTGCCTGTTGGGAGAGGTGTATGTCTGATTTCACTTGGGGTTATTGCATGAACACACTGACAAAAACACACTCTCATCTCTGTTTTGAGAGTCCTCAAAATGCTGTTTTTTTGTTTTTTTGTTTACAAAATTTTGTGTTTCTCTCACTAAGTATTTCTACTAATACACATTCCTCTCCCTTACCACTGCCCATTAAGTCCCTTTCAGGTTCCTCACTTGTCGTATAATGTATTTTAACATTATGTGTCAGCGAGATTGTTGGGAAATCTGAAGCTCGCTCCCCCAATCTTATTGACCGGGCTATGCTCCTACACAGAGGGCAATTGGAAGTAACAAGAGTGTACAAATATGAAGGCAAACAGAGACAGCAATGTGGAGGAGAGTAAATGTGAACAAACAAGAGTGAGCGCAACATGGAGTTAAAGTGCACAGAAGAACAGCTCGACTGTCAAAGCTGTTTGACAGTGAAAGCATGACTTAGAGCAGCTAGAAGGACAATGTTGTGGGACATGACATTTTCAGAATGTTATAAAAAGAAACATGCTGGGAGAAGTGGGGAAACACAAAGGAGGGGGGGGGGGGAGTTCATTCTCATGGAGTGCTTTAAAAAAATAGAAAACAAAGTTCCAGTAAAGCAGATATATGTGGAAAGATAAAAATAGCAAATGAGAGAGATAGTAAACAGGTGAAGCTCCACAGGAGGGTAAAGACTTGATAGAGCTACTAAAACAAATAAAGTCAGTGAATAGAAAGTAAGAAAATAAAAGTAACAAAGCCAAAAAAAAAAAAACAAAAAAAAAAAAATTGAAAGCAATGGATGGAGTTGCTTTCAAGGTCAGCTATTGACATGTTCCCATTAAGCCTTTTGCAATCACACAGCTGCACTGTCCGACAGGCTGACGCCTAAACAGGCATGTTAGTATTTAAAAAAAAGTATTTTTAAACTGCACAGACCTAAAAAAATAAACATACAAATCATAAAAAGCTCATTCGGCATTAGAAGACAAGCTGTAATGGACAATACTGAAGTATACAAAGTAATGAAGAATACAGCGTGTATAATATGTTCTACTTTGAATCGACCTTCCAAATAACAAACTAAAAGAGGGCAGTATTTTCACTAGATCTTACCCTTTTCTCTAGGACCCCTTCCTCTCCTGGAACGTCTTTGCCGTCGTGTGCGTCTTTCAACACAGGCGTGTGTTTTTTGTGTGCTGGCTCGCGGTTTAAAGTTGTATAGCCTATATGTTCATAAATCGGATTTATCGTCATCTTGGCAATATATTCAGCAGCTTTGGTCTCAATATAGAGAGTAATCAATCCGTCAGTCACTAGATCATGAATAGATTCAAACCGCTTCTCCCCAACAAAGTGCTTGCCATCGTAGTACAGTCTGAAGTTTCTGGTCTGATTTCCAAATCTACATCAAGGAAAAGGGTGAACAAATGTTAAAGGAAAGGTACAATGTAGTGTACATCATCAAAAGCATGAATTACCCAATTCTGCAAAAAAAAAAAATATTTTTTGAGCATGTGCTAGAAGAGGAATACAGATGCCAACTCTAAAGAAGAAAAAAGCAGACTAATAAAGAGAGCTAGCCATCTAGCACCAGCCTCGTAGAAGCAATTTGGTTTATCCCTTTTAGTCACTTCAAAACCTCTGCGGCCACACATGAATAGCAACTAGACGCTCTTATTTTTATTTCTGCACTAGGTCCATTTACAGTTATGTGGCACTGATATGAAAGATCGCACAACAGATTTCAACATAAGTTAATCAATAGAAAGATTTGGTGGTTTTAGAACTCTGCACTAAAATTAATCCTACAGTACAGTAGAGTTAAGTTTCAGTGATACCAGAACGCAGGCAAAGTTTCCTTACTTATGGCTAGTGGCTAAATACCTTTTAGCTCTCTACAATTATTTATCTGTGCTAGGCTTGCTGAACCCTTAGCT
This sequence comes from Pleurodeles waltl, assembly GCF_031143425.1. NCBI lineage: Eukaryota > Metazoa > Chordata > Amphibia > Caudata > Salamandridae > Pleurodeles > Pleurodeles waltl. The sequence goes on from NC_090440.1 coordinate 1,656,384,792, forward strand.
TTTTTGCAAAATTGTGCAAAATTTAGAAACTGAGTCATCCAAATCAAATTCTGTCTTGAGCTGGGTTTAACATAATTTGGCTTAGCTGTTTCTTCAAAATAGGAGGCTTATGAACTTCAACTAAAATTTTAACTCTCAAATAAATGTAACACAAACCAGTCTATAATACTGTTATGACTGAACAAAATCGGGTGAGCCAGCAAAAAGTAACCAAAATCAATTAAGAAGTGAAAAAAGCCACTTTAAGAGAACAGGTCTGAGTGTGTCAAACTGATAAATAACCACAATCCCACCTCACTAATCTACACAACATGTTCTTCCATTTCCACTTAAAAATCCCACGAACCCCACAAACGAAATCAAAATTCAACATAACCAGCCTCAAATAGTCTCCACCTCCTCTCAAATCTGACTCCTTCTTATTCCCGCCCTTGACCCTGATCATATTTTGAAACCAATGTCATATTAGCCCAGCAGCACCACTAGTTGGATTCACCAAATCAGTAACGATATAGTTCTCACTATACATTGGAACATATTCCCTCCCTCTTGTAAACCAGGAAAATTTTAACTAGGCATTTTCCTGCCACGCCATACTCCCCATCAGCAAACAAATGAAAATGCCATGGCAGCCAACCCCACAATACCTCACCAAAACACTTAGAAACCGGATCCGCACTCCAAAAGATAATGGTTGCATACATGCCAACAATTAAGAGGAAAGTGGGAGATTTTAAAGAAGTAATTGGCAGACTGTATTTCTCCCATCGACTTCTATTGAGAACAGAATAAGGTCTATTGGCATGTACAGACCTGCCAACTCACATGGTGCCATGTGTGACACTATTTCAGCTCCTTTCGCATGGTCACCTGGTGAAGAGCCGAAGTCACACGGTGGCAGGCAAAGTGAGCGTGAAACCACTCCAGCTCTTTTTTGCAGCTGTAAGCAGCCAATGTCCATTAAGATGTATGAAAACACCATAGTACTGCCTCAGCGACCCTGTTCTTTTTTCTGGGGGGGGGAGGGGGGGGGCTGGTAGAGGGTTTAATCCCCTTTAGATAGCTCTCGGCACGAGGCCCTGTCCCCTCCTCATATAGTGAAATTAATTTCCAAGCTGGCAGGTCTGCATTTATGGGATTTGCAATTGCGCTGCTGCAGGATGAAATATCAGAAATGCAAATATAAGTTTTTTCTTTACCTGTCAGTAACACAGGGAAAGGGCTGTGGCAGGCATAGAGAGCGTGCAAAAGAAATGTGCAATGCCCTGCAGGAGTAGGTCACTGGCAGTGCCCGGGACCAGTCCCTGTCAGCTGAAACCGGCAGAGAAATTGATTTTTTGCAAAAAGGAAATGGGAAGCAGGAGACTAACCTTTAAATCAATAGTATCCTGTCTGAATCGGGAGAGATGGCATGTGTGTGGCCGTTACCCGTAAAAAGAAGGTGAATGCCATCAGACCTGCACAAACTCATCTTCCTGAGAAATTTTCGCAGGTTTAAGCTAATAACTTGTGCCACACAAAAAACTTGAATCTTGCCTATTTATCTTTCTCTGCACCTTATCTGTTGACCATGGTTTCCTCGCTCCCTACCAAACTCGCTTCGGCAGCAACTCCCTCCAAATAAAATGAGTACTGGACTACAGGGTCTTCAAAATGAAACAAATCAGCTTGTATGGGAAAATATATGACAAAAAAACAAGGTAATTCTCACCAAAGTTTGTAAACAAACAATGAGAGCAGCCTCGGCCAGACAACAGATGAACTAAAGTGGGTAGTAACTGACCCCACGTATATCCTGCTCTTGCCCCATCATTGTATTGAAGTACTCTGGCCCTTCAAATCTAGCATCCCTCTTAAATGGCTTGGTGTCCTCTTGCTTGAAAGCGATCCACTCCCTTCTCTGACGTTCAGACGGTTCTGGAACTCACTCTCACAACATGAATAAGAACAAATAATTGGAAAAAGAGTCTTTAAATTAAATAGACTCTCCTGTGTAAGAAATCTTTGCAGCAGCCAGACTTTTAATACCCAATGTTTCTAATGTGTGCCCTAGAAAACAGACTGTATCCACTTCTGACACAGCATCTATGTGCATCAAAATGATACGGGGGAAATTCAGCATAAAAAATCTCCAGAAACTTCAAAACCCCAACAAGTAACAGTTCTCATCATGAAACTCACCTCTAACCTGAAAAGACTACTGCCAAGTGGGTAAATGGAATAGAACATGACCCTGAACCGTCTTAGAAGCAATAGAACTACTCAGACTCATCAGGTCAGTTTTAGATTGTCGTAGCCATATAGACAGTCTACACTCTTCTTACGCTTCCTGGGCTTCCTGTCTCAACAACCCATTCCTACGACCTGTACTGAGCAACTTAGATATCCTTAAGGCCTCCCACAAACAGCAAAGCATACACACCCACAGAAAGAGTTGCACGAAAGCTAAGTAACCTCTCCACAAAGCACCCAACATGCCTTCATTAGTTTAGCTGTAACTGGACTTCTACTGCTCGTCATCATTTCTTTTTCTCTTGTCCAACCCCCTGTTCCCCATGCCAATGGCTCATATCTGAAGAACACTTTTCCATGAAAAGCAATGGCCCCCAGCTTGCCAGTAGTTGCTACAGCTGTCAGATTGCTCTCTATTCATCTTGAACCGAAGTCCCTCTCCTCTGAACGCCGCTAACCCATAAACCACACCAGGCCTACTTGTAACTTCTGATTTGAAGCTGCTGATACTTTGCAGCTAGTTCAAGAACACTTGTTAACCTCATTCCCACAACCCTGGCAGCGTTTTTGTCTTGGATACTTCTGCTCCCAGGGCCAGTGTATTCACTCCCTGCTACTGTGAATGAGACAAAATATCCACTGTGTTACTATCGATACCCAGTACGTCTTGCGGACAGCATAACATGAACATCCACAAAAGGTTTAGCAGTCTTTTTTCCCCTTAGCTTTTTGACCTTATACTAATGCAAACAGTGTTTCGTTATCAACAATAAATGTTGTTTTCCTATCATCCACATTCTTACCTCACAATGCCACTTCCATAACTAAGTGGGAAAAAAATAACAAAATATGTAATGCCTTTTCCTTGTTTTAGCCTTTCCATCCCAATAAGTCCAAAACGTCCTGCACCAGACATTCAAAAACATCTGAACCTGACATCTCATCCTTCAGAAACATCAGAATTCCATTTAAATGCTTATGAAATGGCACTCAGACCTTTCAATCAGTCCTCAGCCCAATGGTAAACCTCACTGTGTGATATATCAACAAAGCCCCAACAAAACCTAAACTTCTTCGGGAAGTTTTTCATGCCGTCACCACCCTTCAATCGAAATTCAAATGCCGAGTGGCACCTAAACTTTCCTCAGTGACAAGATTTTTTGCAATTTTGCCTCATCCAACAATGCTAACAACTTATCAACTTATATCTTCAGCTTCCATACCCAAATCCACCTAAAGAAAGGCAAAACAGAAGTAAGAAGATATCAGTCTTCCTGGGGATCAATAGAACTCCCAAAATTATTCAATAAAGCCTGAAAGCGTACCAGTGCCTATCAACAGAAACCCAAACCACTCTCTCCAGCCGAAAAGGAAATCCACTAAATACTGAGTAACCAGTATCACGAGAGCACCATTGCATTAAGGTACATAACATCTCACTGATAGCACACGAAGTTGCACAACCCATGGGCAATACTTTAGCAACACAAAGTAGCTTCTCATATTTATACAATGGGCCTAAAGCTCACCCTACTCGAACCTTCTCTTATTTATTTTCTTGTACAACTTGCTGCAGATTTTAGTCTTTATGCCCACCTCCACTCCTATAGCCTTGACATCCTAAGCTAAAACCCTCTGTAAATCCCCATTGAAAAATGTGTTTTCCTTCCCTCAGTGGACACGATCTAAGGGGACTGATTATCATGAAATTTCCTTTATAGTAATTAGTGCTAGCAAGCCATTAAAATCATAGACTCCTGAAAAGAGGAACTCCAGTCTTGGGCCTGCTTAATGAAGTGGGAAAAAGTTAAAGCGTGAGTGAGAGGAGAAAGGAGGGTCAGTACTGGTTTGTGGTGGGAAGTCTGCCCCCTAGACACTACAGTACTATTCTCCAAAACATTGTATGGATAACTCAAATAATCCTGAACTCCAGCCTTTTCTTGAGAAGGAGCCATGGATCTGCAAGAAGAACTCTAAGTAACGTGGTAGATAGCCAGAGCAAATGAATACTGTAGAAGCTGTAAACAGGTTTTTCAAAATATCTGAATGCTACTCTGGGGATTACAGTTATGAATGTGAGAGACCCTAAAAGCCAAATAAGTACATTTCCATACTGTTTTGTAGCGGAATAAAGGGATCGTTCTCGCTAGATGAAAATGTGATGGTTTCAGTGCTCATTCGCATTCAGTTTTAAGCATTTAAAACTCTCTTCACAGAAACTGTGCTTAAGCCACAGAGGGAACACCCGCCAAACCAATCAGCATGGAGTTGGGGCGTTAATGCCCCCTGCATGGTAAAGGGGCATGTACTACTGCCGCATGTGTATCTGAACTCCTGACTTTTCATTTTTGGCCAAGGATCAATCTAATCCAGTGCGTTAGCAGAGACATACTCCAATCCCCGACTAGGAGTGGTTCTGGACTTGTCCTTTGACAGAAGGAGCACACCAAGCATGCCCTCATTTGAGACAAGAGGACTACTGTCCTTGTCATGGGGCTTAGTTTACAAAGTGATGGTAGCAGGTAGCATGTTTAAGGATTACCAGTGTGACCAGATCTTTTATATTGTTCTCAGGAGTAGAGGCCTACTGGCCCACTTGTGCCATATGTTAGTCCATTTCCTTGCACTAACATTTTGAGTGTGTGCTTAGTGTGTGCAGCCTGGGTGGTATATGCATGGTGCGAGAGTGAGCCATAGTAATGGAGGTCAATGGGATTCATTTAGGAAGCCCGTAGCCTGGCCTGGCCTTGCAATGATGGAGGGTGTATTGTTTCTGTTTCTCTATTTGGAGGGAGGAGACCTAGACACTGAAGTGAGGGAAGTGGAGACCGTGCTTCTTTTGATATTCTATGAGGTCTTTTGGTTAGCAAGGAGCCACTGATAAAACACAGCCACTTGATGGACGGTAGGGGTGAGGGATGGGACAGCACACTATTGTAAATGCCGAGGATGCCTTTAGGTGAGGTCAAACCATTTGCCTTTCCCAAATTACTCCTTCAGTTTGTCTGATGATATCCAGGTTCAGAAACCCTACACCTCTTTGGGCCTCTTTTGTGGCTGCTTAGGGCTGTAGATGACCTAGCTGTGAGGAGCATCACTGTACTCAAAGGCTGTGTCTGGAAAACAGCCTGGATAGCACACTTGAAAGAAAAAACATCACAAACCGGTTCTACAGTTTGAGACAGTGGATTCACATCTCAGTCTGCTTGTTGTCTATAAAAGTGGGATAACAGCTACCCCAATTTGTTCCAATTCCAAGTCCTCTATAACCAACGACAGGCGTGCTTCACTGAGTACTTGTTGGGATGCTGTGCAGCCAAGGCCGGTGTCAAAGTGACAGCCAGTCTCCCAGATTTGAAGAAACGTCATCTGAAGTCTGGATCTCTTGTTTGAAAAGTTGAGTATTTGTCCTAAAGTTCCTAGAGGATAGCTTGTTTGCTGAGAGGAGGAGCCTGGCTACCCTGCAGGAGGAGAGGTTGTCCAGGAAGAGACGAGGTCCAATGCATCCCTGGCTTTGTGGGTGTCCAGAAGAAGCAGACTGCTAGATAGAGACCATGGAGGACGTGGATGTCAGTGGACCTCCCACGATTCTCTGAACAGTTCCAGAAGGGAGTCTATACCCGTGATTGAGCTGGCCCTGGTGCAGGCCACAACTGGCGACGTGCAGAAAACTGAAGGACTACATTTGTAAACGGTCCAGGCAGGACTGCAACACCTCAGGTCTGCTGATCTCTGGGCAATTGCAAAAACGTTGACGTTGAGAGGATGTTCTGCTGAATGGTGGCCCTATGACATGGTTGAAGGAACTCCACAAACATCTGTCTGTATGCTGCTGTTCTCGCAAATGTGCAAGCGCACCTTCTGAACACCGGGCGCCCTCAAAGGAAGCCCGAGAGTACTGGTTCGTCCCATGAAAGACTAAGAGACTTGGAAATGAGCAGACCTAAGTACTGGTGCTACCTGAACTTCACCTGTGCTATAGTCCTGCTACTCCTGTTTATCTAGAGAGGAGAAAGGGGCAAATCGAGAACGGTGCTGCAACTGACAATGAAGTACCCGGAGACACCAACTTGCTTTGATTACGGTAGTGTGTGCTTTAGAGTGCAACTGCGTGATTAAAGTACTTTCTTTCTTCTAAAAAAACAATGAGTTGGACATTCAGTTTATTGGGTTTGCTGACTGATCGTTGAGCTGCGAGCATCCCCACGCTACCTTCCTGCGAAACCTTGGCCTGTCCGCCCTCACTACCCTGACAATGAAGTACAGAAAGGGTCTTGCTTGGCCACATCTGAAGTCACAGTAGGACAGGGCCCATGACTTAAGAGGCAAACGACCTCAACCCTTATGACTGGGGCCCAGTAGCACCTGCTTGCTCTACGGCACCCCAAAGGGTGTTAGACATGACAAATGGACTTGTAGAAACATTGTTCAGAATTTCTGTATCATAGTCGTGTAAATCCAAGGAGTTGTGCTAGGTGTCCGTTGAAATCGTTGAAGATGGCTTAGATTTGCAAGAAAAAAAAACAAAGCTCTGGAGAACTGACCAGCATTAACTATAACAAAACACAACTGAAAAGAAACCATTTACATTCAACATTAAATGCTCATTACTTTATAACAGAGCGAAACACCGAAAACGGAGAGAGCAGGGTGAATAGCGTATGGGATTATTATTTTTGGGGAATCTTTGTACTGTATTTTGAATATACATCAAAGTACTATCACAACAGAGAACATAACTGCGAAGCTTGCAAATCGGGTGCGTATGGCAGTAGGGATTCATGAACATTCAAGAGGTAGGTACACAGTGGTCATACGGATCACCATCGTTCCCCGGGATCGCCCGGAACAGATGAGTATTTTTGAACGATTCACCCGTTTTTGGAACGATGCTTTGACTTCTAACTCAAAACAGGAACTTGAATGACAAAGAACTTTGTTTAAAAGTTAGACGCCCTGTGTAGGTGCAGGGCCGTACAGAAGAGATGATTAGAGAGGATAATAGTATTATGCGTTTCATAAACCCGCCGTTACTAGTACAATGCAGACACTGCAGTCCACCACGAATCAGCTCTGTGGAGTTCCTTCTGCCTCACGACCTTTTCCCGCCTCAAATGATGCTCTCATTTAAAGGCTGACAATAAGAAATGAGACAATCTGACTTGATCTTCTAGTATGTCAGGACGTGTCGCCTTAGCAAAACGGTGCGCAGCTCATAATGCAATGCCTTGACCGTACTCGTGGTTGGACCAGAAGTCAATTATTGAACTCGCCTGACATCTACATTGCTCAGGTGCACGATGTATCACGTCGCGCAAGAGTGCTGACCTTTAGAAAGACACTCGCGGCAAAGGGCACAATGAATCATTGACCTCCACAGCGAATGTGCCAGCGAAGCACCTGCAAGTCCACGTGCTCCAGGACACTGCTGGTTGCCCTCTGGCTACTATCTCGACAAATACACAATAAGGGACACAGAGCATCTTAACATCAAAAAACCAGAGGCAAGCTGCACTACAATGAAGACAAATAAAAAATATATAACTGGACAGTCAAAAAACGCAAGTTCGGACTAATTCAGGTAGATGGGACAACGCAGCAATGGGCAAGAGTGGCGTTGGGACATAAGGGTCTGCAAAAGCAAGCTTTGCCAAAACCAATAGGCTTGGCAACCATCAGATTGATGAAACATGGAAAAAAATATAAAAGATGAAAAATAAAGGAATGCCTGTAGGAAGCGGTCTCTCTATATAGCATACCAAAATGAGGTGCACTGTGCAAAGAGTCCAGGTATCCCCAGTCAGTGGACAGGGCTTGCTTTAACAATCCCAAGGTGCCGTATTTGTGGCAATGTGGTCGAGAAGCCCTAGGCTTATCAGAGGGGAGTGTTGGGCATTTGTTGCACTCACAAAGTCAATAAATGAGACACACACTCAAATAAGGAAATCTGACACCATTTTAGAAAAGTAACACAGATTTTTTAAAATACTATTTTAGACACCAAAAAGTACAAGGTACTTTTTGAGCTAGAAATGTTTAAAAGCTTAGAAAATACAGCTGTCAAATCAGAGACATGAGCCTAAAGCACTGTAATGTTATCCTATAGGAAGAACCATACACTGCCTAGGGCCACTTGCAAACGACTCTCAGGACTGTTCTTCTGGACTTAAGGTAAGTAGAGGCCAAGGTCCTAGAAAGCACCAACTGGTGGGGTTAACAAGCCCTGGTGTGTCTGGGTGCTGAGGTGCTTTCAGCGATGTAGCCTCAGACGCTACACATGAAAATCAATAGGGAAAACTACCTGTGAGAAAGAGTGTGTAAGAGGGATCTGGGGGAACCAGTCTGGCAGAACTCCCGGGGGGTGGGAGGGCTCACCTCGTGGGGATTCAGAACCACAGAGACACCGCCGATTTTCAGGAGCCCAAGCTAGGGAGCTTGGGTGCAGTGGTGTTTTGTCCGGGAGGGTCGATAAGTTAGGGGCTCTCACACATTTTGGTGTACTTGCAGGAGAGAGCAAAGAAACACAGCAAGACAATTTCTGGCGTGAAGGCCTCTCAAAGTCCCTCGACGTGCAGGTAAGTTTTGGCAGCTGTGGTGTTCCGGCTGAACACAAACAAGCTTTGGTGCTTGCAACAGGCAGTGGTATTCTGGGTATTGGTGTAGAGAGGCTCCACAGGATAAGTCAACAGAGCTGCACTCATAGACACTCTGGATCCTCTTACTGGTGAGTTGCTTCCTCGCTGGACCCCATGGTCAGCTAAACAGATAACTGGACAGTGGTAGTTGGTGCCTGCTGGCGCAGGGAAGTGGCTCTTCCACTCCAAGGGAGATGCTGGCTGGTTGGCAAAGTGCTGGCAGGCCCCCAAGGCTTTTGGAGGATGCACAGCTGCAGGATGAGTCGGGTCTTTGCAATTGTCAGGACAGGAGCAGGTAGGCAGGGTGTGGCACCAAGTCCACAGCTAGTACACAGTTCTTGTGCTGGTCCGCTCTTCTTTGTCCTTCATGCAGTTAGACAAAACTAAGTTTCTGGTGTTAGGGGGCCAGCTAAATACTGAATTTAGGGGCTTTTAGGGTAGTGTAGAGTAGTAGCCAATGGGCTACTTGCCCGTATATGACCACTTCCTGTGGGGAGTGGGCATAACCCTGTCCCAGTGTTACTAGTGCCACAAAAAAAGTTTGTGGAACCCTTCCTTTGTGGACACATCAGGCGGCCTACCTTAAAGGTATGATTAGTCTGGAAATGCAACACGCCTACTGCATAACTAATATCCTGCCTGTCCTGGTGCCAAATGGGTCTCAGGGCATGAGATGGCGTTGCCCAGGTCTGGGGGAAGCCAGGGTCACATATCAAATGGAGGCAGATGCTTTGAAGCCTCCAGCCCAGATATGCTGATTTACTAGCCATCCTGCTGGAGGGGGTGATAACTTCCTCTGGAGCAGGCATTGTTTCTGGCCTCAATGCGTGGGCTCTCACCTCCAGAAGGTCAGAAACTTGTCTGTGGTGGCAGGCTGGTTGATACCAGTCAGCCAGCACAGTAGAGGGTTAGTAGGTTTTCATGGGGAACCTCTAGGGAGCCCTCAGAGTGCATGTCATAATAAATCCAATACTGGTATCAGTATAGATTTATTAAGATGAGGTTTTTGATACCAAACACCATAGTTTTCAGTGAAGCCATTAAATAGCTGGGTAACTCGTAATGACCAGTGCCCAATACATATTTTAAGATGGCTTCCCTGTTCACTTGTGATATCTAGTAATAGAATTATACATTACCAGGGCATATCTGCTCAGGCAGCTATGCTGGCACATGTATTAGACTGCACCTTGACTCAGTGCTCATAATGCCTGCTCTAGGGGTGATTTACATATAAGACATGCAATGTATTTGGGTATTTGGGCGTGCAATGTCGTTTTTTCACAATGGTTTGCACCATTTCATGCATTCTTCGATGGCAGTCTGCATGTGTTTTAGTGTTAGTCCCTTAGAGGGATACAATACATGCTGCAGGCCATAGGGACCCTCTTCAGTAACCATGCCCTCAGTACTAGGGGTACTAATGACCAGCGATCTACAGGGGGGCTAAAGTCCATGCCAGTGGGTTATAACTATTTCGTTTTTAGGGGAAAGAAGACTGGCAGTGGAGCCTGGTTAGCAGGCGTCAGTGCACTGTCAGAGTCAAAAACCAACATCCGGTAATTCAAATAGGGGCAAAAGGGGGTGAGACAACCTGCAAAAAGTCAGGTTTCCTACAGTTACCCACAGTTCAGGCATGATACCCCCCCTGCACTAAAGTTCACTCTCTCAGCTGTGTACATGTGATAAGGCAAGATGCTGTCACTAACGGCACACACTAGTCAATGGATGAAGCGGGCTAATTCATTGCCCCATGAAGTATGCTGTGGTGGGCGGAGGTAATCATCCTTGAATAGAACGGAACAAGAAGACTAACAAAACACGTCTGTGATGCATTCATAGGTGCATGTATTGATTTAGTGTTTCTTTTGAAAAACATAATGCCAGTGAAACAGCTAAAGCTGCATCTCAGCCAGACCGAAAAAGGTGATTTTTTAGAACCCAGCATTGGTGACTAATGATCTGGTAAACACTTGTGGCTGTGTTAACAAAACAATGTTGTTAGTGTGGTTTTCTCATTTCCTCTGATGTCACAACACGTTTTCATACAATGACAACCTTCTTGGAATTTCTACCACAAGAGCAACGTACGCAGCATTTTTGTTTATTAAACAAAAAGAACGGAAGTTATTTTAAAAATATACTGTACAGATAGTGGAGACAGAAAACGGACTATAGGGAACAGCAGCAACGGGAGAGGGGTGGGAATGCGAGCTCATCACTGAAGGGAGGTTGGGCTTGCTTAGAAAGGTTTTGTACTATGACTTATGAAAAATCGAACTAAAACCACACAGGCCATCTCCCTCTATGCTTATGACACGAAGTGCTAGGCAAGAGATGTTACAGCTGACCTGGCGACAGTACGTCGACTCCTGAGTGAATTTACATAAGCCTTTGGGTTGAGGGGTTAATGAATCGATCTAAGTCATGTCTGTTTCCTTTGGACCACAAATTACCTCGAAACAGCAGAGACCTGAAACAAGGAGAATTAAATAGGGACCTGAACGATTTCGGATATTTGGGGGTTGGGGTGGAGGTTGAAAGGCATAAAACGAGGAGGGTGACTTACACCAAGGCAATCTAGGCTCTGCACTAAAATCACTAAGGTCACTAGTAGCATTCTGGAGGTCCTTATTACGGGTATAGAATATAGCAATAGCTAAGATGCTCATTTTACCATGCCTGATGTATTAATTTGTTTACCTACCTCTTAATACTTTAAATAAAATCAGATTGCCGGACGTACTGCTGGAGGACTTCATTTGGAGCTCTGGGCACGTGGGATGGCACTAAAGAAGATGGATCTACCGTCAGGACAGGGTGGACTTGGAGTTTCCGATTTTTTAGCTCTATTATTTAGATTCTCAATTACAGTGGGTGTCAGTGGCTGGCAGGACTCCACTTGTCAGAGACTGGGATCATGTCCTCAAAACTTCAGGACGACCTGTTAAATAAAATTGCTTTTCCTGTAACAGGCACACAAAGATTTCCCCACAAGGGAAAGGTTGCCTTGAGCTGCATGAGGAGAAGCTTAGGCCTTACAGGAAAGGTGATTCCCTATGCAACGACTATGCCCTTAATGGGTATTCCAACGCAGGCTGGGACCCTGCCCAAAAGTAGAGATCCTGTTAAGAAGTAGGGATTTCAAGGGTGGAAGACAAGTTCAAGGAGGGAAAAACTGACTATGTTCCGAACAGTAGTGGAGGAATGTGGGCTACACAGAGGGAAATTCATGATACACAGAAGTATAAGGGAAGCCACTAAATGCCACTGTAGATTAGCCCAGAAGCAAGCTGCCTATGCACGCAGTGATGCAAATCAGCCACACAATGGGAAATAGGTGCAGACAAGGGCATCGTCACCATCACTTAAAGATACGAGGGAAGATTCATTTGTCAAGGCATTCAATTATAAGGAATAAGAAAGGGTCTTCATGTATCTGCATAAGGTGTCCAGCAAAGGCAGGATTCAGTTTACATAACACAATATGCTGCATACGGCATACCTCAACCCTCTAAAGAATAGCAAGATTCACCCTGGGGCTTTCTTGCAATAACCTGCGCTCTTACAACTTGCAAGGTGGATTCAGCACATACTGTAGGACTGCCCTGGCATTATGACTTTCTGCTGGGAGGTGACAGCAGTCCTTGAACAAGACATATTTAACACGGATAAGGACGGTTTGAGATCTCCAGATGTGACCCTGCTCTTAGGCAAGAGAGTCACTATAAGGCTCGGAAAGCATCAAGATGCCCCATCCCTCCCCCCATCTAACTGACAAGATGGTTCAACGTCGTGAAGTACTGGGGAGAAGCAGGGACAGCTGCACAATGCAGAGAAGAAAAGACAGGCCTGAGGACATAAACAATCAGTCAATAGGGACCATATGAACTTAGACCTAAATAACAATGATGATGATGAAGTTGACAACAGGCCACCCCGAGTTGTCATGTCTGTATGACTTATGAACAAATGGTTCTCAGTATACACTGAACTACTAATTAGATGCTGTGGTAATAGTTTTGAGGTGCGCACACATCCCTGTACGATGGGAATGTCACAAGCTGCAGGAACAAGGGACTGATTTTACCCCTCACCTCTCAAGTGAAGGAACTGGTAACCCATTGGAGGTGGTCCCGGCGCGGTATGACTACGACAACGCATGTGTGACTGACATAAACCCCAAAGAAGTTGTGTACGACAGGAACGCTCGTCCTCCAGTGAGTAAAGGAATGTGAACTTTTGCAACCAATGAAACTATTCCTAAAATGTTTCAATCAAAAAACCAATAAGAAAGTAATGAACCTTAAAAATACACGGTACTTATGTAGCACGGTATCGTTTAATATGCTTAGAGGAGAGTTTGACAAAGAATTCCACAGCATAGCAAATCTGCGATACACAGACTGGGAAACTGAAAGTATAGAAGCGTACTCAGCTCTAGCACAAACTGCCTAACAGTGAATACACTCATAAAATAACAACCGATTCTCGCTCGTTGTACAATTTTAATTTGCTTTTCCGGTGGCTTACATGTAAATGGGTTTATCTTTGGACTTCTGCATGCCTATGGTGAGGTCGCTTGTTAGCTCCAGTTCTCGTCTCGATGAGGTATCCCGCTTTTGAGATTGTTGTGGGCACGGGGTTGTTTTTCCACTTAAGTGTAACCACGATTTTGTGTACTATGGTCTATCAGTACATGCGCCGCCGGGCGCTACATGGTAAATTCACCACAAGCCAGAATACTAGGCAAGGAAACACTCTCTAGGCCTGCATTCCTCAGCAATAACTGCCAATTGAGCATCTTTAAGTAGAAAAGATGCTGTGGGCCCATAAATCCGCGTATGGCCCGGCATCCTTTCTTCCCTACATACAGGCCTCTTCGCCACTGATTACTAGGCTTTGCAGAAGCGTAAGTTCATCGCACTCTAAAGTCTGCCCAGGCAGGAGACGATCTCTATTTCACTAGCTGAAGTTTGGTTCCAGCAAAAGGGTAGAGAACAAACCTGTCCCTAACATTTACACGGCCTACAAGATGCGGGCTGCGCTTTCATACTTAAGTCTAAGTGGCAATCTGATTTGTAAAAAGTCTGTTTTCTCCCATAAATGATTATCCTCATACTTCAGTGTGTAGTGGAACTCACTCAAGGACTGATCGACCGGTTTCAGGCACAGATACTACATCAGGATAGGTGAGTCTGGGAAAAAAAAAAAAAAAAAACACACAACAATGAATGGTTCGCTTAACGTCCCTGGAAGAATTCCTACATCTTGTTAAAGTAGCGAACTGGCATTATTTCCCATATCAGATATGGAGGCAAGATCCTATCACGGGCACCTCTATATAAAAAAAAGTTGGTAAATGAACTCTCAAAGGACCTAGTAGTCGCAAATAAGCATTCACCTGCTGTATGACCCCAGACAGGAGGCTTCCTTCCCAACCTGTGCCCTTTAGGGAAGCCGCTGTCACCAAGCACAGCACAGCTGTTGGGTCCGGCTGCGACTCTGACAGAACAATAATGGCTTACAACTTGTAACTAAAGAATCCCTGCAAAAAAACAGTACACCTCCCACTTTTTATGAGCTCTCTTTGTTACCAATGAAAATTCATGTACAACCTGAAAAGAAACGTGGTTTCACAATTTGGAATCTGTATTTTCAGAATTCAACATTCGATGGGGACCGAGAGGTAGCCGCATGCTTAGGAAAATCACACGAGAAATTATCTGTGCTGTAACATAAGGTGCACCACAGCAAAAGTTATTGCAGGAAGTAAGCATTTCGGAACGAAAAAATCAAGTTACCATGACTACGGTCGCGGCTCAGGAGGCCTGTAAAGGGCACAGTACACGCTCAACTTCAATTGTTCATTTTCACAGTTGTTCATGTTAATGTCATGGTAGAAGGGCTCCTGTTTACCTTTAAACTGTCGCCTATGACTGCCATATGGACGCCAGTATATTTCTCGAATGTACCTTCTATTTATATTTGTCGCAATGGATACAAACAACATATGTTGAAACCAAGAAGGAGTTTGTCAAAAACATGTGGACTGTATTGTCTGTGTGTTACATGCTCTTTTTCATAAAAATTACCAAAACAACTATGGACTTGAACTGAGACGTTTCACGCCCAAATAGTCCTTGATTTTCATGCTGTTCCTTTGCTCATCTGTGCATGGCCTTTGCGAGCTACTGATGAGCTCAGCAGTTCTCCACAACACAGCATAGCTCACACGGATCTCCAGTGTCATAGCAAGGGTGTCATGGGGCGTGGAACAGGTAAGGGAAATGAGCAAAATGTATCCTTAATTTGTGTGCTGAGTACTCAGAAGGTTTCAGGGCCCTGGCTCTACTGCACTTCTGCATTAATGACAAAAACAGAGAGTCAACCAAAGTAATACCAACAGCTACGGACGTACCTGGTCTACGCAAAAGATTGTAAGACTGGAACGACAAAGAACACTAAAATTCAGAGACAGTGCGAACCGTACCCCATGCACCACAGATTTGTTAAGTCTAGTTTCTTCTATGGAGTCTGATCGTGTGATTGCAGTTAAGAGCCACTTGCATTTTCAGGGAGCTTGATGACAGCAACGCACAGAAAACTCAAATTTTGGTACGCCAATAATTGGGGGCTCCTGCTTGGAGCAAGGCCTAGTGCTAAATGCCATGAGAAGCATCACATTCCCCAAAGGCTGTATCTGGAGAGTAGCCTAGAAATTAAATCTGAAACTGAATCAACCCAAACTGGTTCTAAAGCATGAGATCCACATCTGCTGTCTGGAAAAGGTGTATGAAGTGAAATCCAAACCACCTTATTTTGTTCCATCTCCAATTTGTTCTTGGCCAAGGAAGAAGTGTTCCCTAAAGTACTCAAAGAGCTGTTGTGCAACCAGAACTGGTGTCTGCCTGACAGCCAGTCACCCAGAGGGGATGGAATATACCGTTTAAATCAACACGTTTTGCTAGAGGAGCCAAGGGTTTGTGTAAAAGACTGCCAGACTGCTCAGAGAGGAAATGAGTGTCTGATGAAGAACGAGTAGATACACTCAAAGAGGAGAACCCAGGGTGCTCCTGGCATGAGGATCCCCAAAGGAACATGATACAAAAGGACGATCCAGGAGTTAAGCATGCTGGAAAGGGGTTTTCCCCGTCTCTGCACACTTCAGGAGTGAACTGTATCAGGCTGTAGCAGAGCGTACAGCCCCAAAGTTAATGCAGGCTCCAAACAGTGTTAATGCTCCTGCAAACAAGGAGCCTGCAGAGTCACCATCGCAGAAGAGATTGACCTGGTCAGGCTGCAACTGCCTCCAGTCATCACCACTAGAAACCCAGCCACGAGGCCTCTACTTCCAGCAATGAGTGCTGGGCTGCAGAGGCCGTGGAATGCTGTGCTGCCAAAAAGGGGTGCGCGCTGCCTCCCCACTCCCAGACCTGTGAACCTTGTCTAAAAGGAGGTCACGCCTTCCCCTGTGGAAGAAGAGCCAAACCATGCCCTCCCCCGCCTGGATCACCGCAAACAGAAGCAGGGATGCCATGGGGCACAGCCTGCACAGAGGGACAAGACACTAGGCATGTGGGCGAGCCCAACACTTACATCTGAAACTGTTTTGTAGAGAAACAGTAAGACAATAAACTGAGTTGCTCCTTGAAACAGTGAGAATTTTTTTTTTTTTTTAAGTCATCTGCCTAATCTCAAGGGGCACGGACGGTGGAAGCAAGAAACTCGTCCCTAGCTGGGGTGGAGACCATGACCAGGAAGGAAGAGGTGTGGTGTCAACTTTAAATAATGCACCAATTAAATTGTGTAGTATATAGTTCTGCTGTGAGATTAATTTATTTCCCCCAAAAAGACAATCCCTGGGCTGAATATCATATTAGTGTATCTGTTCTTTGATTGGGTTCTGAGCCGTGTCCCCCACACTACCACTTTGAGAAACCTGCGAATGCTCACCCTAGCTAAAGAGAGAGTAAAGAACAGAAAGGGATTCACTGAGCCCAGTTTGCAGACCCGAGTAGGACAGACTCCATAAAACCCGTGATAACTAAACTGAGCCACCACTTTTGGGGTCCAGAAGCCCCTGTCAGGTCTGTAACCCCCCCACCACTTCCTCCCCAGAACAAAGTCTGACAGACAGCGAGAGAGATCAATACAGGGAGAATCCTTGACACCGGGGACAGTAAAACACAGGAATGTAAGAGAAACATTTGGTGACTAGACAGATGGCATGAAAGAGAGAAATACCTTAGTGCACAATAATAAAGAGATAAGAGATAAAGACTGAGAGATATTGCAGTAGTAGAGAGTCAGAGGCCGGGTGACAAGAGAGGAAAGCAACAGACAGGCACAAGAGACAGGGGGTGGGAGGGCCTGAGGGTGACATACAGTCAGCAGCGGCTCCTCCGCAATGGTGGAGGAGCGTCGCCCTGCTGGTTCAGAGCCAGCAGCTGGAAAATAAAACTATATTTTACTATCATTTCATTTATCAGCTGCTGGCTGAGCCAGTCTGTGTATGGAGGGAAGGGGCTGCGGGTCATGGGAGGAACGGGGTAGTGGAGTGCACTTAACTGCGCATGTCTGTTTGGCCGACCGTTCTAGGCTGGTTGACATGCACAGTTAGGTTTCTCCAACCCGTCTGTATTTGACAGCTGGGTTGGAGAAATAGCACAGACTCCCTGTGCCTGGGTGAGCAGCAAACAAGCCCGCTCAGGCCAATCCTTGTGCTGCTCTCACGCTTGGTAATAGCATGAGAGCAGCATGGGGATTGCACAGGTAGGCTTTGATGCTGTCCCAGGGCCTGCTGGGACCAGTAAGCAGAAGAGCACAAGGCAGCTGATAGCACCAGGTGAATGTTTTGATTAACCCGCTTGTGCGCCCCCCCCCATTCTCCTGGCACTCCCTCCACCACTTTTAATTTATGTCGGACACCGCAGCATACAGTTTGAAATCTGATTTTAGTGTTATGTTAGTAAGAAAGCGAATTATTCATAGCTCACGTTTTTCCAAGCAGCCATGCTAATTCAAAATGAAAAGTATGTTCCCCATAAAATTAATTGCAAAGTCAAGAATGCAAACATTTCCTGAGCCAAACCAGTGATTATTGCTGGCTGGCGTGTTAGAGGCAACTGGTAACCAATAAACTATAGCACTTACTTTCTGCAGGCAGTCATGAAAATTTTTCACTAACTAAAGCTCTGAAACAAGAGAAGAGAGGGGTTCTCTGAGTTATCTACTTTCGTGTTATTTTCTGTAGTGTGAATCTTCTAGAGGGAGTGAGGAGAGAAATACGTTCAAATGAAATGCTTTTTCCCCCAAAGCGGTCTCTAGGCCTAACCTAAAAATGAGATATGAATCCCTTTAATAACTTACCTTTTTTCATAAAAAATGCTCTGGTAGCAGCCATCTCTGTACATACAAATGTACAAGTCACGCATCGCTTTCACTCTGGCAGAAATATACACTATTGTAGAAATTGCCCAAATCCACATTTACAGCATAATCCTCCTTTCAATCTTCATCTCTACACTCATATTCGGGAAAGAATGTATGCATTTACCCTTCAATTCAGTTCCTTCTGTGTCTTCTCGAGGAGGGACTGTAAGTCCCCACTTTTACCGCGGACTCTGCCTGGCCTGAATGATATAACCATCCAAAAATGTAAATACTCATTAAACCCCGTGTTCAGTCAGTGGGAATCCTAAAACACACAAATGTGCGACTCAGAAAATATTTTCTAGTTTCGCCATCTTTGCGCCCGAGTACAGAAAAGGTGTTGGTTACTGTAAGTTTCCCGAGGACCTCATTGGCTTCTTGAGGACCTCATGGCTTCTTCTAGGTCAAAGTGGGCGTGCTGAAGAAACGGCAACAGATGTTCAGCTGTGTAACGTTTTGAGCAGCTGCAAAAAGAAATCTTCGAGGACACTAAAAGTGGACAGGACTAGAAACCTTGCCTTCTCCTTCAAAACGTAAGCACAGAGCAATATGTAGTTAGGAAGGGATAAAGCAGAAACAATGAACATCCACGCCCTCTGACAAATGATCAGACATAATGTCAACTCATGAGGGGCATGGAACTGAAAGTTCTGGCACTAGTTCTATAGAGAGGATGAGCATTCTAGTACACAAAAACATGGCATTAACATGTCAAGGTCAAGTGTGACTTCGGTACCAAGCAACGCACCAGAGATACAGTCATTACTAGGAATGGAAAGAAAAATGTTTTGAAGGAAAGTAGTACCTCCTGACATTTGTGGTCGCAATCCAATGACACAGTGGTGCGTAAGGCGGCACAACACTTACACAATACTAGACACCTGAGAATGCAAAGCGGGAAGAATGAGCCGTCTTTTGAGGTTATATTTTGCGTACAAACATCCTAAAGTGAACGTCAGGATTCCCGCTCCACGCTACTACCTTGTTCTCCTCTGCCACTATCGCCCAGGTTCTTGGCAGCGCTGGGGATGAGTTGCTGGTGCCAGTGTTTCTTTCTTTCTTTACCCATCTGAGCTGCCACCATTACCTGCTGCAGAGTAGGTGAACTGAGGAACTTTCCGCTTCTGGGTGTGTCTGCATCCTCCCAAGGATGTGTGTGGTGCGTGTGTGTTTGCAGAGCATTCTAGAAATATGCATGTTTGCGGTGCATGCGCATGGCCTAGAAGGTAAGCATTTACCAGTTTGCTCATTTTGCCGTCCTGCGGAGGCATGGACTGGAGAACAATCGCAAACTGCTCAGTGTAAAACACTTTCATCCTATTATTTTTGATAAAAATGTTTATCTGAAATAAAGGGTCACAAGTTTTTTTTTTTTGGTATTGTTTCTTTGAGCTTTAAGACGTGGAAATTTTCGGTTTGCCTCTCTAAGATGGTCAACATTTTTTTGTGCCATCTGTTGATGTATTTTTTATCCCTGATTATGCGGTTGCAAGAGGTAAAAATTAAGGATCTGATGCATCACAACTTCATGTGGGTTCTTGTCTGATTGTAGCGCCCTCTAAATCCTCAACGTGTTTTCTTGTGTGTTTTATGATTGACATTTGCAAACAAACCCACCGTTTAAGGGATGTTTTTCCCCTCCACTGGGGAACCTTACTACTGGGGTTGTGCTTCTTCTGCTTCTATATAGTTCCTGTGTTAAGTGCTAATGCTAGAAGGTGGTGGAGACAAACTGCAGATCCTAGATCTGTGAAAATAAAAGGATGACCAGATCAAAAGCTTCCCCAAAATCAGAACTTGAAAATGAACCCCTTCTTAGAGCTTCAAGATGGCACAAAATAGGGCGAAGGGTAAGGACTATGTACTGGCATACTATCTACCATGCTGGCATTATGTGGGAAGACAAGACAAATACACAATAGGTAACATAAATAGCGTGGATAGGGCAGAGTCGCCCTTTCCCCCCAACGTTCTTGTCATGGGTCCTGGGGTGTTAGGATAATATGCAACACGGGAGGAGTGGGGGCACAAACCCTGTATTCACACATTCATCAAGGGTGATGTGTTGCGCCTGTAGCACCTACTTGGGCCCCATCAGCTCTCCAACGGCCCAGGGTCGAGCCCATCCTGGTTTGTAGGGACCAGGATGAGACCGCATGATGCAGCATGACATCAATGGCACCAGGATATAAAAAAGTATATTTATTTGTTTGTATTAGGGGTTTAAGTGTTACTAACCATCCAAATAATGGCCTCAGAGTTCTCCAAGAGTAATGTATTCTAATCAATCACTCCATTGTAAACGGACAATGTAATACAAGAGTCTCACTAATGCATTCACGAGATGTCCAAGCTGGGGCAAGAAGGTGTTTGCACCTCAGGAATCACGAGCAGGCTGATTTGAAACTGATTTACCTGACAATGTAAAGGTTTCTGATTTTTATAAAACACACAATCACTGAATACAGAACTCTCCATCATCTTCTTGATTTCAGAATTTTATGCGTATAAAATCACTACCAAAACAATCAATATGAAAGTCCTCTACACAAGAAAAAAAAACTGACTTACAATAAAAATGTATTTTAAAACTGCAGCATAAAATCTACAGATCAAAACTGACAAACACATTAATACCCCTGATACCATGTTTCAAAGAGTAATGCATACGTCCCTCTTTTTATAAATATTTCTTTTTAGGCATACAGAGAGATGGCTTGCAAAACTAAGATACTTATTTGTCTGAGAAGTGGACCTCAGAGAAACTAACTATTCCTTAATCCTTCAATAATGATCTGTACTAGTTGCAATGTTTACCACTGCTTATCTACTAGAGCCTGTTGAAAATTATTAAAGGTGCAAAAATATTTGCTTATGACAAAAATCAATTGCAGTATTAAATCATCATGTGCAAAGGATGCTCCAAGAAGGTTAGCAACAGTGTACTTAGGGCTAAACAAAAGTGCAGAATGAGAGAGAAACAAGCAAGCAGGCACTGTTACATTTCAATTTTATTTCAACAAGTTGGTATCTGCTTGCATTTAACCACCCATGACCATGTCCTTCAAGTCTCAAGAGAGCATAACGTTTCAACCTAAAACTAAAATGTTTCTGGCATTCATCAGCTCTAACATTTATACTACAGTGTTGCTCCCGGTCTAGGTAAAGAAACAGTAGATAATCCTGACATAATGAGCAAGGGCACGGCTGCTCAACAAACAAAAAATTCTGTATGTAATTATGGCTGGACACCAGAATCAACCCACCCACTTGAACACCGAGCCTGCAGCTGCATACAAGGGTTCTCAAATACAGAAGAGGTGAGTGTCAACTTTGTACCTACCTAATAAGGATTGTTATGACATTAGATATCAAGCTGGAATGTACTAACCAATGCTGTTTCTACCTCAACACCTCAAAGTCTGCTATTCTTACAGGAATGCTTTCTCAATTTGAACTGAGAAACTCTTGTTCCGTGCACACTGGTGGGCACACTATTGCTGCAGTATACAGATACATGATTCTGAACACAAAAAAACTAACATACTCTCTGACGACCTGTGAAATAGACCCAATAAACATCTCTTTCACGAGTTTCTGTCTCAAAATGTGAATCCATTGCGTTGGACATTATTCACTCAGAAAGTAAGCTTTGAAAACCTGATGCTGATATCTTTGTTTAAGTAAGTAGTAACTGGTCACTTTTTAGACCACTAAAGTTCATTTTTATACAGCACTTTTGCATTACTATTTTATTTTAGTTCTAGTATTTATTCATGACATAGCTCGAATTGGATTTGACCTGCAGGTAGGAACTGTGTGGCCAGTCTTCAGACTCATTTTCAGCCACTGGCTGGTGCATCTTTGTTATTTTGTAGATGTATGATAATCACTTTTTCCCTTATGGTCTTTGTTCGTGGCATAATTCCACTGACAAGAGAAAACAATGCTAACCCTTTCTTCTCAAAGGACATTTTCACTTTTTAGGCTTACTACATTGTTTTTTATGAGATCAATAAACATGGAGTAGATTAATGTGATGCCTATTGTCAGACTTTTAAACATATTTTAGAGATTTATCACTATCTTCAAGTATATTTTCCAGTTTACAGAACACTATACGTAGGAAGCACGCTCATGCCATTTTACTTGTTCATTCCACACTGAAAGGTATAAGCAGACAATGCATCTATGGCTAATCCTTACAGAGTAGGATTCCATTAGTATTGCTCTTCAAAAGCCTAAGTGGTTTCAATGCTGTCGATGAAATTTCATCTTCGTAGCACAGTCTCTGGATAACAAGTGCACCTTTATTTAGTTTCTTTTGAATAAAACCACAAGTCATTATGGGCATTGAAGGGCATGTACAAAATGAAAAAGGTAGACTGCGAACAGTTAGGCAATTGTAGTACCCTGGAATGAGAATTGCCAGGCTACACCCAATATGTGCAAAAATAGTTGATGTACCTACATTGATAGAGAAATGATGGACAATATTTACCAGCATTTTACTTAATTTCACACCATATTTTCATAAGATGTGGTATTGATTACGAAGTCATTTGGTCAGATATTAAAAGACTACCCTTGAACTCAAGCAATGTTTCCATTGTTGAATTATGGTTGCAGAAGGCTGGAAAAACATAACTTGGTAACATCCGCCACACCAAGTTTCTTTATAAATCCAAATGCTACTGAATAGTCAGAAAAAGTTAAAAAGCTCTGGCTTTTTAAAGTTTTTATTTTAAGCTGGATTGGAGGTGAAAGGCTGTGGAAATTAGATGTAGAAGAAATTTGTAAGCGCACTGGACTACAAACTACTGGATTACAACACTTTTGGTAATGACTGGAATATTAGGAGCTTAGTATAAAGCAACTAGTTTGGCAAGTTTGATAAGAACTTTAAAATATTACAGAAGTGCCTATTTTGCCCCTCGAAGAACCTTACAAAAGGTGAAATGTTGGGTCTACAAAACACTAAGGGGGTTATTACAACTTTGGAGGAGGTCTTAATCCGTACCAAAAGTGACGGGTATACCGCCAACCGTATTACGAGTTCCATAGGATATAATGGACTCGTAATATGGCTGGTGGTATATCCGTCACTTTACCGGACGGATATACCTCCTCCAAAGTTGTAATAACCCCCTAAGTCTGCTAGGCAGGTATTTTCCACCTCCCACTCTACAAATATCAGGTTGTGGTAATTCTTGTGAAAAAGAGTTTCTGTGAAGCATGCAAATACAAAAGAATGGTTGCCCAGATTGAAAAGCTGTACAGCAATTTTGTAGTTATTAGCAGGTGAGATTCTACTGAAATGTTCATGCATTTTCTCTAGATTTACAGACTCCACCAATTAAGGACACTTTTCAATTGCTATCTATGAGTTTCACAGGAAACAAAAAGCCCACATGTTTTAAGTGGGTGTTCAGAACCCTTGGCAGCGTGGAGATGAAGGCAACTGTCATTATTTATAAGCTTTTATCACGTACACTTGTAGTTTTTAGGTCTGAAATGTATGCATGTATAGAACTCTTGTTAACCAGACAAGTAGGTTGCAAATTTTAATCAGGCTTCAAAGTTTGCTCCAGTGAAGAATATATGAGTAGACATTGTGAGGTTCCATTAGGTCAAATGCTCCTCTAAATCCTCAAAATGTGTGTTCTGGATCAGACAGGATTACTGAATGGAACGGCCTGGGATTTCCCAAAGCTTAAATATGAATAACTGAAAATTCTTTAAAAACTCAAAGGGTCACAAAAAAATTCCTTGGTCAAACAGAAACAACATTTTTAAGGGTCTGATTTCTGCTGCTAAAAATCAAACGAAGAGAACACTCTCAGGTAGTTAGTGCCCAGAGGCAGAACTTCTATAGACATTTTCTGCATGTGTACTTTAAAAATGACAACATTAAGAAATAATTGATAATTGCATTTTAGTTTAAGTACTGTTGGGACTTTGGTTGCAGATCATGGATATTGTTTAGCGTTTTTCAGTACAGTGTTGGAACAAATAAATACATGTGGGCTTGCATTTCTTAGGATGTTTCGTGTTAAGGATAATTCTGGCTTTAGAAATTGGTAAGTATAGCCCTCCACTACTATCCAGGTAATAGGATGCAGATTGGAGTTTACTGTCAGGAAGTCTTACAAATGGACATGCCACCAGTTATAATTTGTTAATTTACACTGAATATGGAGCCCGTTTCCACACACAATTACAATTTAAAATCACTTATTGAATGGGCTCTGGTGCATAAAGAAGAACCTTGCTTTTAAATACAAATCTGCCTAAGATTTACTTTGGCTCTAAATAGTCTACACAAACCTACGTCAAATCTTAAAATCTTGTTAAAACTAGTTAGAGTAGTAACTTTGGAAATACTGAAGATCCAGGATGAAAATTTGGAATTCTGAATGCTAGAAGCAAACACAATGGTATTTTTGCTAATGCACATATAATTTGTAGAGAATAATACGCAATACATCATTTAAATTACTAAGCCATAAGCATGTTTGCTATAACGTACTGTACTACCAACCTTAAGGCCAAAGTGTAGGTTCCTGGTTGACGCTGGCTTTCACGAATGATATAACTTCCTTCTGCTACACTTAATAATTGGTCTGTTTCCTCTCTTGAAATCATTCCATAAAATCTAGACAAAAACGTTAACAGAGTTAAACTGGTAATCTTTAGGAAGCAGTACACCTCAAATTTATTTGCTAGTGTTTTCCATTATCAACGTCTGTAACATTTTTGAGCAGTGCATAAGAATTCAATTATTTGTAAACACATACGTATAAACACACTCTCATTAAAAATATCATTCTAAGAAAACGGGATTTTAAAGTTACCAATACATAAAAACTCTTATACACATTTAACTAGCCTCTTTGACTATGCCTTGTTATTATTCAACACATTAAGAAAAAGTGATCTAAGAGAAGGGAGGGTTTGTATGTAGTACGATAACACCAGAGCAAGAACAGTCAAACCCACTTGAATTTCCTCAATGTTATTTATTGTAATTATTTACATGGGGGAACATGCAGATCGTGAAAAAGATGTTTCATTGTGTGACAGACCGAAGATGAAATGCTTCAGAGGTAGTATGATGGACTATTACAGGAACAGAGGAGCCAGATTAAGTAGGGAGCGAAGAGGAAAGTAAAGCCACAACACATTCATTATAGGTTGGGTCAGTGAAAGCTTAAAATATAGTGATCAAGTTGCAAAACACAAAGTGCAGTGGCATCGAAACAAAAGAGGGAGAATAATTTCTCTGTAGAGCAAGGGGCTGATTATTGAGCCGTCATACTAGTTTCTGAACAGGACTTTCTTATATTTCATTATAGGTTGGGCCAGTGAAAGCTTAAAATATAGTTATAGTGATCAACTTGCAAAACACAAAGTACGGTGACACAGAAACAGAGGCAAACAATTCTCTGTAGAGTAAGGGAGCTGGTTATTTAGCCATCACATTCGTTTCTGAACAGGACTTTCTTGATAGTTTAAATTAAGAGGTCAAGACAGGAGGCTTCCTAAACTTAGGAAAAACTGTCCTTCAGAAGACCTATGTCAGCTTGGGGACATGTTACCAATTTTAATATTTTTGATACATCAGATAATGGTTCAAAAAAGATTCATGAATACAGCGCTCTCTGAGGGTGATACCAGGAGCTCCTGACTAGTAGGTAGCCTTGACTTGTTTTCCAAAAAGGCTGAAAAGCATAAAGTGCAAATCTGAAACAAGCAGCTTCTTGAAAATGTGAAGAGAAGGTAGGTAGCAGTTGTTGTCAAGGGGACCAATCTCATGGAACAAAAAGGTTTTTATTTATTTAGTTCCAATACTAAGGAGTCTATATCTTGTATACTTTCTCCAAGGTTTAATCCTTAAATTACCCGTTACAATTTTGATATGCAATTTACCATAGGAACCATAATAGTCCAAAATAAGAAATGTTGATGGAGGTGGCAACAAACGCTTGCACAGGAACCAGCAACAGAGATAGCTTTTATCAATATAGTCTTGTACGGCAAGGATGAAACCAATAGAGAGCTCACCAAGGTCCGCAAACATTTTTACTGCTATTCCTTTTTCATCAATAACAAGCAAACCCTCAGCTTTGTTAACATTTAGCTTCGAGACATGATCATGCACCAATTGATCAAACATTTTCAATTGATAGTGAAGATATAACTGAACTATAAGCAGGGTCACTGGAATTAGGCAATTGTGTGGCTACGACGATTTTCACGTAACTGCAGATTTATCGCATTTGCCACATAATCCATTATGTCCCGCATAATCTGCAGAGTTTAACAAAAAAAAATGTTTCTAGCTCAAACGGTTCTAAAGTTACGAAAAATGCAGCAACATATGTTGCCAGGCAGTAAAAGGCCCTTGGCGAAGCTGGAGTGGTCACCCTTTTGTTGCTTGTTGCTATATTTGGGTATTAAAAAGGTACTGATGATGTGCAAACAATGTCTACTGTTACCAAGTTTAAAAAATGAAGTAATACTATTACAAAATGTGCTGCATAATTTACTTTTTCTTTCTGCATAATTTACTACACCCTGCTGCATAATTTGCCAATCTCCCGCTGCATAATTTAAGGGTCTCTGGTTATAAGGCTGGAATTACTCAGATTAAACATGATTTCACTGTCATCGTCAAATATGAGGGCTGGAAAAAAAGAGACAAAAAATCTGATGAGTAAGGAGGTTATCTGCACCTTAAATGAGATGCCTAAAAATGTAAGGCCTCCCTTATTCCTTCTCACAGGTGTGGTTTTAGGATGCCATGGCCAAATATGTTTTATAGCACAAACAAAATCAGTCAAAGTTAGATCCGAGACATCAATGAAAGTCGCTGATAGATGTATCCAAACTAAAACATTTAATGACACTTTCTGTGTCTCAGCCAATTCTAAAGTTGTTTGAAAAATTATGAAGTTGAGAGCTACCCTCTGATAATTACTACCGTAACTGTGCTGTCACTGATTTCAACACAAGTTTATTAAAGATAAGGTACGAAGTGGTTGAGTAATTCAGAGTATTCTTTTCCTTCTTTTTTAGATTTGTAGACATTGCATTTATCTGGAAATAAAATGGAAACAAGTGAAATACTGGAGAGTTTTTGAATGATTGGGCTATAATATAGGCTATACGTTTGAGGTATCCTCCTTGGAAGCAACGTTTGGTGTGACCAAACCTCTTCGAGATGGTAGATGTGATAAAGTTACCTTCTTCAATGAACAATCAATAGCTGACTGAATTGATGGTGGTAGATTATGGAGAATGGTTATTTGATTCAACATGGACGTTTGGATATGGTTGGCAGTGTCAGAACGCATCTATTGAGCAAGTCTACCTTTAAAACTACCAGACTGAGTTATTACTAGAAATATTGACGTTGTCATGAACAAAGCTTTGGCAACCGGTGAGATACATAGTTCTCAAAACATTCTATGCATTTTTCGAAATATTAGATAAATGAGGCACAAATCTACTGGAATCGACAGTTTATACACTTACATTTGGTACCTGTACATTCTGAAGGCCATTAGGTGGTATTTAGAACAGCAGACCCTCTCACATCAACAGATGTTTTTTTCCTTTAAGAAGTTCAGGGATTAACAGACTATTGAAAGGATTGAGACATTTAAAAGATTGTCTGATCAGTCGATGATGATTTAAGAAAAATATTTGTTCAGATCATAATACAAGTAGTTCAAGTCTCCCATACCACGTAGACTGAAAATTAGGTAGGGAATATCTTGCCCACTGCTTTTCTTCTGCTCAGAGAAAGACACAGATGAGCATGCATTGATTATTCTTAGATGAGCATGCATTGATTATTCTTAGATGAGCATGCATGCATTGATTATTCTTAGATGAGCATGCATGCATTGATTATTCTTAGATGCGCATGCATGCATTGATTATTCTTAGATGCGCATGCATTGATTATTCTTAGATGCGCATGCATTGATTATTCTTAGATGAGCATGCATTGATTATTCTTAGATGCGCATGCATTGATTATTCTTAGATGCGCATGCATTGATTATTCTTAGATGCGCATGCATTGATTATTCTTAGATGCGCATGCATTGATTATTCTTAGATGAGCATGCATTGATTATTCTTAGATGAGCATGCATTGATTATTCTTAGATGAGCATGCATTGATTATTCTTAGATGTGCATGCATTGATTATTCTTTTTTAGATGGTGTGGCTCCAGCTGAGCAGCAGGGTTGCTGAAACAGTAAGGGCCTGTGATATCACGGTAACATGACTGGAGCATATACGGGAGTTAAGTGACAAGAAGAAAATTGCTGATAGTCTAGTCAGGTAAGAGTGGAAATGGGGTCTTGCAACCAATTAAAACCTCCTCTAGTTTGTCAAGCGATTTATTCCAGACAACCTAATATCGCATGAGCTGTACGTTTTGGTAATTTAAAAAAAGGTTGTTTCAAGAGTCAGTTCTATAGAACTGCATGCACGAAGGTCTTCCTCTGTGGTTGCCCACGTACCAGGTAGTTTCTCTCACAGTCCACCGCACCCCATTCACCAAAGTCGCCCCCAGATCTCTTATTTCCAACCCCACTTACATTGCTCTTTGCCCCTCCTAACTGTTAGATAGTCCTACTTCGTGGTCTCCCTTCCAACCCATTCCCACTGCATTGTGCTCCAGGCAGCAAACCACTCTGCGCCCCCCTGCTGTGGACCCTATCCTCCATGCCCTTTTTCCAGTTCGATTTTTGCTTGATGTGCCCCCTCCACTGACCCAATTGTTCCCCTGTTACCAACTTGGGCTGTGCTCTTCCCGCCCTAATGAACCTGATGTGCACACCCATCTTTAACCCCTCAGCATTCTGGTCTGCTATACCTCCGTGACTCCCCTGAACATTTGCCTAACATGCATGGTATCCGCTCCAGAAAGCTTACCATGCACTGATGGGCAGTTCTTGGTAGCCCTTGTCTGAGCTTTGAGACGGGTAAGAAGGCCCTCCTTTAGGCGAACTAGTTAGATTCTACAGATAGCAGCCAGAAGGCTTCTAACACAAGCGCGACAATAGCAGGGTGCCAGGGCAGCTGAACACTGCAGGATTCCGTGTTGCTTTACTAACCTTAAGGGGACAGAAAGCTCAGAACTCCAACACCCAGAAAAAAGCAAAATGGGGTCCATTCAGGCCCCATCACGACAATCTTTTCAGACTGCTGGACTCAAACCTCAGTTCAGCTGTGACAGAGTTTCCTGTCCTGAAAATAAGGCATTGCTGGACACAGCTTCACTGCCCAGAGAATGCCATGCAGGGCCCAGTGGCTCGTTGACTAAACATAAGGAGAACACTGGGGTAAGGCTGCTCTGGCAGAAAACTGTATCCCTGAGAGAACAGAGAGGAAGAAACGGTAGAGAGGTTGTAACTCTGTTGGAAGTTTTCATTCTTCTTTCTAGATTAACTTTCCATACAAAGGGACATTCACAATAATCTATGTGTGACCCCCACACAGAAAAAATCCTAATCCTGCATCCCATCAATTTTTCTGGAGTTCCCCTCCCATTCCCACCCTGAATCTGCATTTCATTATATTCGGCCCTTGCCAATAGTAAATGGGCGAGAACATGGATGGTCACTATGTTCTGCTAATAAAGAAAGTTTGCCAGTATGGCGGCGCGTATGTCGAAGTTCACAGAGAACTGCTAACAAAGTTTGCCAGTATGGTGGAATGTCGTTGTGACCAAAGCTCTAACCGTGGTAGACTTCAGGAACATCCTGAAATCTACCATGGGAGAAGATTTATTCACAAGGGAATTACGCCATACTGTTGAATTGTCTTTGTTAGCAAAACACATTTGCAAAGGCAAAATCCCAGCATTTCTGATTCTATGAATCACAAATGGGATTTTGTCCTTGTACACGATGTTTCCGCACACAAAAGCCACACGTGGGTTTGCAAAATGTTTGCAATTCAAAATCATAGTACTCAACAGTAATATAGACAAACACAGCAAAGCATGTGATTTAAACTATTATCTTTTATTTAAATAGAAAGAAAATAATATCCTGGCAGATGCTTTTGATGAAATACAAGCCCTAAAGAGTGGTCTTATTTAAATTCTAATCTTATTGCATTTCATCTGTCTCACATTATACTGCTGGCTTAGTCAGCTGAGATGTACTGCCAGCGTGAATGAACAGACAGCTGGTATGAGGGTATACTCCAGAAAAAGACAGTTTCTTACAGCATCATTTCCATAGTAAATGCCAGTATTGCTAGCTAAGTATGCTCTTTAAAATGCATGAGAACATTCCAGTTCTTAGGCTCCTTCCTCCTTGGCGAAGATAGTCCATAAAATCAGGGTTTTTTTTTTTGTTTTGTTTTTTACCGAAAAGCTTATGACCCAAGTAAGTACTTACTCTCTGCCGTAATACTTTGGTCTGTTTTCAACCTATTAAAAAGAGAATAAAGTAATTAAACACGAGGCATTAATACAGGAATCCACTTTGTTTAAAAAGAAAAAAAGAACAGAACAAAAGGTAAAGAGCACAATTGGAGAACGAGTGGTAAATAAATGTGAAATAAAATTTAATTGACAATGTTTTTTCTCACCCTACAGCTTAGCCGTACCATGATTGTATATTGAAGTTGACAATTTACACTTACAAAATATTACATCCACTACATCAAAAGGTAAGCATACATTTAGTGTTAAATCAGACATCTGTGTACCATGCAATGTAGTGATTTGGTCGATAAAGTGTAACCGTTTTTTGTCATGTTGTAGAAATATTTGGAGATTTAACACCTAAAAACAATTACGTCTTTAAGTCGAACTTTCACAAGAAAAAAAAGCTACACTGAAATGGAATGATTAAATTACAGAAAACGTAATACGGATGTACAAATAAAAAGAGTAGTTTAGGGGGTGACTGTCCGGTTTTAGGCGATAAATATTCGACACAGAGAACATAACCTTCTAGTACTCTATTTCTTCAAGCCATTCCTAGTGTTATAACAGCAGAACTTCCTAAAGTAAATTAGCTGAACAACAATTTAAAGATTATACATATTCGCGTTTAAAAGGCCCGTGATTATTCTGGATTGCAAACCCCCATCCCTATTTATCTCATTTCAAATGAAACTGTATAGACTTATTTTTCCAGAAGGTAGTGGCCCAAGGTTAATCTTGAAAATAACATTAATTAAAAATCACAAATTAAAATGCATTAAGCTGCAAAAGACCCAGAATGAGAATGAATAAAGACGATTAAAAATAAGGAGATCTCATGTTCGCAAATATGATTAGTATTAAAATTTCATCCCCTGAAGGCACTCTGCTAACAGCACTCAAGGTTAAGCAACTGTTTTATTACTCCCAGACCAAGATAAAATGTCTGTCTTGTAATGAAAAACATCGCTAAACCATTGTTTTTTTAAATCAATTCGGTGGAAATGCAGCAGGAAAGGCCACGCAGAAAAACATCATTGTTGCTATTATTTATAAAGCATTTGACAACGAGAGAAGCAAAAGACATTTGAGAATGAAAAACATTTTCAAGGCCAACACACACAGAGAAAATATCCTGTCGTTTTATAAGAATCCTTTGCACCTGTAAAAAAAAAAAAAAGAAAAAGAAAAAAAGGTCAAATCCCATCAAACAGGCCCTGTATACCTTGTCTCACAGATTCCGGTCTTTTTCTCCAGAACAGGACGAAAACTTCCATATCTTCCTTGACGAGGAAAACAAATCACAGAAATTTCAACTCAAAGCCTCCTGGGGTTAAATTGACGAAACTTAAAACAGAAAGGTCATCTTCTTCCGCCCCTCCGAAACACTATAAAGCCAAAGACTCCATTCACTGAAGATTAATCTTTCACCAGAAAAGAAAATGAACTCCGAGTTGCTAATGCGCAATACTAGACCTTCTAAAAAAAGAATGCAACTTCCCTTCAGTCCCCGGTTCTTTTCCTGCCAAATCGTTTAACTCTGCTCAAATTGAATCTGACCCTCTCCTTGCTACAATTAAAACAGTATAAAAAATATTATCAAGTTGGAAGCTTCTTTTTGAGCTCCAAGACATCCACTGCTTTATGGACCTTATGGCGGCAGCACTGTCTCTGCATTGGGTGGCAGGAATCCAATGAGTTTTGGAATGTGAGAAGAAGCCTGGCTACAGAGAGCCAGAAGGTTCCTCAGCCATAGGGAAAATGGAAGCTGTGGGATGGTGTGGTCACTGAAGTAGTTGTGGATATCCCCCAGGGGAATAGTCTGCAAGGGTTTGCTACTGTTGGCCCTACCTAGACCCGACTCCCCATCCGAAGAGGAAAGCCACGCGTCTATGGAAGAATGAACAGAGCAGATGAGGTGGAACAGCTGGGCTCATCAGTGGATACCCAGAAACGGAGACACTATGTGCGGCTGCTGCAACACCCAGGTGAGGACACGTTCTGCATGAACCTGAGGAACAACAGCGCCCATGAATGCCCATTACTAGCTGCTGCCTGAGCAGTGACGGAACTGGTGGAGTAAGTCCTGTGGTCCTGGTGGAGGCTGGACCAGAAGAACAGTTGATCTCAGAAGTGGCCGTGAAATGGATGGAGTGCCTTTGAAAGTGAGGGATTTGGCAGGAAGACATCTTTGTGTGTGGGCCTAGTTTTTGCTCTGAAAGTGTTGACTGTGATAGTTCCACCTGGTGCTGTCGTTTTTCCTGCAACTGTAGAGAAGCAGCTGACTGGGCAACCATGGTCTGATCCAGAACTCAAGAACTCTATACATCATTGATCCACTTCGTGCCAGAGTGGCTTTTGAAACTAGTCTTTGCATTGCGCAGGGCCACATTCCCTTGGTGTGAGGAGTTTCACCTTTGTGGGAGGTGATGTTTCAGGAGAGATGCAAACTAAATGATTGCAACACTTGGGTACATGCCTCAGGTGATGGGGGCCCGGAGAAAGCAAAGCTTTACCGTTTTACAACTGGGAAGCAGTTGTTTTTTGCTTGAATTGCTAAACTTGCTTGAGCTGCAGAAACTGTATTGAAAGAGGGAAGGAGGCGAAATATGGATGCCAAAAGGAGTGCCTTGGAGACAATGGAAGACTTGCTCTTTGGCCTAGCTGATTCTGAGATAGAGTTTGACCAGACTCTCTCTCAGGATCTCTCTCGCTCCAAACTACAGCTGGATCACGGGAATAACATCCCTAACTTAAAAAAAGACAAGCAAAGCTTGGTATTGTGAGTTTATGTTGCACAACATCTACATCAATTTATGTCAGACACGAGGTGAGTGGTGACAACATTCATTGTTTTACTGGATTATAATCACTAGAGAAGAAACGCAATGACTCAGAAAATAGATTCAAGAGAGGCATCAGGGTCAGAAATCTGAGAAGCAGATGATGACATTTGTGACTTTGTGGAGACTTAAGGAGTATCTCCTTAAGGACCCGGTATATAGGCAAAAACGTATAAGTCAAAAGTAGGAGTTCCTGGATATACATTAAGAAGATGTACCATCATTATCCACAAATTTGGAACACTGATGCACATTAATGGATTTAGATGCACTCCCCAACAGGGAGCGCAGAATGGTAACTGAGAAATAAATCTTTGGGAATCTAATGGAGCAGGATCAAGCTAATAACGAACACAATAGCGGGAAGAATAAGATAGAGTCATTCACCTATGAGACAATTAACTATCCTACAATCTAAGAATAAAGCATGCACTCAAGAGTCTCCAACAGAAACACTATAACAAATGAAATAGGGCTGACATGCTACTGGTCTTATGGCTGACAGTTCAGCACAACAGGGCATGCATATTAAAAATCAAAGCTAATGAGGGTCAATGTGTCAACGATGAGAGAAAAAGATCAGTAACTGTTGTACACTTCTATCAAAATCTTCACATTAAAGGATTAGAAGGTGGGAAGGGTAGTGCTGGGTTCCTTGGCTCTTGCCTCCACAGCCCCCTCCCCCACTTCACATGCTTGACAGATCCAGAGAATGGACTTTAACCATCTTATTGATATTACAGGTAAGGTACGAGAACTGTGAGGGAGCTAAGATTGGGAAAAACCTTAGCAATCTTTTGGCAGACCCCTTTGCTGAAGTCCCTAATATTTTCACAAGAGAATCAGGAATCTTGCCCACCATTACAGAAGTGGATGCCTCATTGATATAGGCAATGAGTAAGGGCTTCAAGAGCTGTAAGTTACAGAGGCAGACTGCTCTTCTTAAGGAGTATGCTAATATTTTTTACTCATGTATTGGCTGCTTAACGTGAGAAATACCTGTCAAGTCAGATCAATGTGGATCAATCTGATCAATCCAGGTTTGGAAAGAGATCCCAGTTATTATAGTATTATTGGATGTTGAGAAAGCATTTGTAGGAAATTACCATCTTTTGAATGATGTCCCTCCAATTTGTGCCCTACCTGTTTGCCTGTATTAAAAGTATGTGTGCTTTACTGCTGCTAAACAGGAATAAAGTGCCTGTGCTATCTCTTTAGACATGTTGAAATTGTCTTAACCAGACTGGCACAATCAAGTTTCCTATAAGGTCAAAGTACATGGTGCAGAAAATACACCCCTGGCATGGAAAGTTAAATGCCACCTGTAGACTGCAGCACCTATTGTGCTTTTCACTAGAATGGTAGTGAAAACATCTTTTGGCCTATCATGTAGAGCCTGGCAGGAGCAGCTTGAACATGCCACGGAGACCTGTCTAAATCGCAGTTTTGACGGGTAGGAAAAACACATTTCAAATAATAAATAAATCTCCCCTAAGCATGTCTTGCTGGTCTCAGGGTAGATGGCATAATATTGAAGAGTGGAAAATATGTCATTAGAAATAGTATATTCCCCAATGATGAGGCCAAAAACTACAAATACTGGTCAGGCTGAAACTGGCACATAGAAAAGTTCAAAGTATAGATTATACCTTTTAACCTGTAACTTTTAACCAACAAACTCCATTCAAAGACTTCTTTTTATATTTAAAATAAATCCAATGTAATGGTGAAGTTAGATGTTTATTAAATATAGTACGAACATAACTTTTAGAAAGTTACCTTTACTGTGCGAAAAGCTGCTGGAAGCTAATTTGCATTAGCTCCTCAGCCCCTGCCCAGCCTGTACTTGGCCTGAATGAGTTGTCAAAGAGGTGAGAAAACTGCACCCAGTGCACAGAGAGTGGCATGTGAGTGTTGAGGTGTTTTTCTTCTCCTGGCAGAAAGTCCAGTTGGGGTGGACCCATGAACTTAATTATCTTCAAAGCAGACTGCCCTGTCATAATTAAATGTCAGGTGACCCCATGTAAGGCTCCAACCTTTGTCTCACTAGTCAGTTTGGCACCAAACCCACAGAGAGCTACTCCAAGAACTGGTTTTCAGTGACAGAGGAGGGGCCTGCTTAGTACCTTGGCCACAGGTCTGGGTGATAACAAAATCTCTGCACAAGGGAGAAATCCAACATTTTGGATTTTGTGAATATTCTTTTCACTCAAGGAGCGGATGTGCCAACGTGACAGTACTTGTACTGTCAGGAGAACAGCTGAAGTGCACAGAGCAATCTACGTGCATGCACAACAATACCTTAGGAGTTCTCACTTAACTCAGTCAAGCTCGGTTTCAAATCATGGCAGCTACTAGCTTGGAAGTTCTTGCTCAATATCCTACACTGGACTTGAAGAATGATTTCTGAAAGGTCTTTCAGAATGGTAGTTTTTGTCTCCATTAGGGCTATTTCTTGACTGCGCCATTTGTCTCTGCATTTTGAATTCTGGTGTTCACAACAGTCTTTCACTGGGACCAATCCATTTGGTGTATATGACCCAGGCTGCATCACAGTCATCATCAAATCGCACCTAGGTCCTGGTCCACTGCTTCTGTTCACTATCATTTGCCCTGTTGCTATTTAAAACCTTAAAAATACATGTCTCTTATTACCATTATAGGATTTGTGTCATTTTGATGTAATTTTGTTTATTAGATGTTACTTTAGTTTTCTAATTAACTTTGCGATTTTTTATAGTTTGTCATTTTGGCTTTATTACTGTTATGGTAACGCATAGATATTTTTTACATTATCCTAAGTTAAGCCTGTCTGTTCTGTACCATAACTAGCAGGGGGGCTGGGTTCCGGTTATTTAGTGACCTTGAAGGTTCACCCTGACAGGAAGTGTTATTGTTTCTGGAGGTGGGCAGTCACCCACCCCAAGTGATAATCCACTCTCTTAAAGTTTTCAACAGAGTAAGTTGTAGCTTTGTTAGATTAGTGATGGGTACAATGTGATTGTCATTTTATTTTTGTAGTTGGGCCTTTGAAAACTACTAGGACTCAGTGGCAAGGATTTTGGTGAATGACAGCAGGTCTGTGCTCTGGTCCCCTGGCAAAGGCATGACCCCTATTCCAACTTCTATTCATGTTATCAGTAGAACTCTGATGGCTGTGAAAAGACCAACTCCTAAGATTTCAAGAATCTCGTTTTAGCTCACAGCACAAAATTACCTTATCACTTGTAGGAGAAGTGGAGAATTATGTGTCTGTCAAGGGCGAGGGATTAAATCATTAAATCAGTGTATGTTGAATTTTAAACTATTGGAGGCTGCTGCATGTTCCGATATGACACTGGGCATCGCCACACCCATAATCCAAAGGAGCAGCAATCAGGGTTATTGCTAAATTTGAACAATTTGTGACTATAAGACCTCATTTTGGGGGCGACCAGGGTAAACAGGAGATACTGGATCCCAACTATGTTGTTTGAGGTCATTTATCAC
The DNA here is from genome assembly GCF_031143425.1 of Pleurodeles waltl. Taxonomy (NCBI): domain Eukaryota; kingdom Metazoa; phylum Chordata; class Amphibia; order Caudata; family Salamandridae; genus Pleurodeles; species Pleurodeles waltl. Next base: position 1,656,421,888 of record NC_090440.1, read on the forward strand.
TGGTGTTCCAGGGCCGTCCCACTAAGGCTCTGCAATCTGAGCCAAGTACAATCCTTTGCATATTAGACTAAGGTGAGCAGTTACAGGCTTCTCAGGGAGACACACTAAGAGAAAAAAGGGGATACCACCTGCCCTGAAAACTATAGGCTGATAGCCTTATTGGACTTAGATGGCAAGCATATGCAAGGGTTTTGCTTCAAGAGTTAGAAGAATGGATCTCAGCAAATAACATCATCCCATCATATCAAACAGGTTTTAGACCTAGCTCCTCTACATTAGACAATGTCCTGGCATTCTCATATCTTGGCCAACAAGCACTAAAACCAACATCTCCTCCACTCTTTGCATGTATCATTAATTATAGTGCAGCTTTCAATGGGGTGGTGCGGCACATCCTTTGGAAGAAATTAGCGCCCTGGGGGATTCCAAGGAAATTGCCAGCTTCAATAATAGCCCTATACTCTGACACTTGGGTGAGAATAAAAATCACAAAAACACGTGTGACCAGGAAGATCTTTACCAACAAAGGCCTAAAACAGGGCTGTGTTATCACCCCCACCTTCTTTAATTTATATACAGTTGATCTGGGCGCTGAGTTGCTATGAGGAAATACGTTCCTGCTGAGGCTGGGGCAATTGTTGCTCCCTATAATACAATACGTGGACGATATGGTCTTGCTCCCCCAAACCTGGACTGGGCTCAAAAGTGGTCTTGACATACTGCATGACTACAATGAAAGAAATTCCTTAAAAGCAAATGCAGAAAAAAACAAAAGTCCTGGTCTTCAGCCGTCAGACAAACAAATCTGCATAAAATATGGAAACTTGGACCTTTAAGCATAGAGATGGAAGATAAATATCACTACTTGGGGGTTTGGCTATCAAATACAGGGAGAACAACTCACCAGGCAGCGGCACTGACTTCCAAAGCAGTGAAAATCTCCTATGCATTAGCAAAACTCCATCAACAGCTTAAGGCACCTACATTTGAGCCATTAAGCAGGATAATAAGAGCAAAATTGCTACCCGCAATTACCTACGGCCATTTGGCGTTTCCAGACAAATTGACAGCCACACTAGAGAATGCCCAGATCAGAGCCTACAAAAGGATCCTCAAGATCCCCAGGCCAACAAGGCATACAGGGATACATCTGGAATTAGACATAGTAAGTATGGACTTAATGTGCAAAATGGATATGATAAAGATTTATCAAAGTGTCTGCAGGGCAGAGGCACGCAGCCTCAGGGAAGCCTTGAAAGTAATCTTCAAAAATGAAACAAGTAGTTGGGCCATCTATTTGACACAGGCTGAGGAACAGTTCAACCTGGCCCCTTCCTATTCTACAGACCCTGCCATCACGAAAGCGGTAATGAAGAAAAAACTGAAAGAGCTTGGCATGCAGGCCTCTATAGACAAAGATATCTCAACAGTCAGGGACATCCGTGGAGCCGATGGCTTGCTCGAATCTTATGTAATCACCAAAGGTCAGCCCTATCTAAAAGCACCTTTAGGAGAGCGAGCGTTCCAGAACATTCTGCAGATGCGCCTTTTCACTTTACCTGCCTGGGAACATCGACGGTAGTGGAATATCGCACAAATCCACGCTGTGTAAATACCATACCGAATCGATAACACATCTTGTATGCTGCTGCCCATGCTTGGCGTCTGAAAGGCGCCTACTACTAAAACCCCTGTTCCTGAAACATGGGGAGAGAACATGTAACAAAGCTTTAAGACTTATTTTTTCTGCAAAGGTCCCCATGGAACTAGCCTGTTTTTTTATTTTTTTTATTTACAAGCTGTGCCTAGCCTTCAAGTAAGGAGCCAAACTAGCATGGCTACCCGCGGAGGGAGGGGGCCTACAAAGAAACGGCTCTGACGAAAGCTCCTGCCATCTAAGCTATCCCTCCCTTCCACTTAACGGCCCTGGATGACGAGCTAAGAGAGGTAACCTATGCATAGCATCTCCCCGACTGGTATGCATTTTGTTAAGTTGATCTCGGGGAACATTGGATACGGTACTGGGTTAACAGGTGAATAATTAGCTGGTGCCCGCAGAAGGAGGTATAATGGGTACTCATTTTGTGTAAACAGCTGGTGTTTTGGGGACCCCAGGGTGGGACTCCCTTCTGGGTTTTTATTGTATCTTACTGTACTTAGAAGGTGCTATGATAAGGCACCCTCATAGGCGTGACTATGCAGCTTTCTGAGCTTTGGCATTTTAAGGGTGCTTTTTGCCGCTAGCTTTTATTTTTCCTTTTCACTTTTTTTTAATATGTTGTAACGATTTTAATTGATCATGCACTAAAGATTCATACTATCATACTATCACTAAGAGAAGCGGAGCAAGAGCTCAGACCTCAAGAGTAAACCCACAGATATAAGAACTCAGTGTTTAGCCGAGTGCTTCTCTTCATGTAACGGAAAGCAATTTTAATCAGAACTAAATATTACAGAATACAATTCGATTAGCAATACAAAGTGGTATCCCCAGTTACAATCTGTAGTTTGCGCTCCGTTCCCACTCTTTAGTAGTCGCTTGCACCTAGGCAACCCTATTAACTATAGTCTCCTGCGTTCCACAGTTTAGGCATGGATTAGGAACAGATGCATATTACTTTATGCTGGCCCCAGAAGTTCAGATGTGACATCAGTTCACTTATTTTTGCCGCATCATTTATGCTGCAGAAAAGTCCTAATTCCCCACTCTGGGGTCTTGAGTGCAAGTTACTGCCCCTATTCTGATCACAGACAGAGGGCCGCTATATCTGCTTGTTTGTTCTGCACCGGCTGTGAGAAGGTCAGGCGCAGCCCAAGTCTTCAGCATATGTGAGGCTTACTTTCAGAAAAGGCTCTGCCAGGCAAATGCAGCGTCGATGGTCCTTTCGAAGCAGGCACAGCGCCTTCAGGAGCTGCGGTCATTTGCTGGCTGAATGCAGATGGGCTCTATAGAGAGGCAGCTGAGGCCCCCACCAGGCTGAACGGTCAGCAAGGATGTGTTTTTGGGAGTTGTAGCCTCCCCAGGCAAATAGTCTCCATCTCAGTGGCGACGCAACTTCTTCCTACATTAGTGGCAGCAGCACCAGTTCGTGGAACACAGCAGCTACAAGGCAGACATAACCGTTGGTGGATTTATGTGGCATTTTGGGTGCAGTTCTCTGCTGGAAGCACTGAAAAAGTCAGTGATTATCTCACAGCACAGGGTACATCTGTTTTTTCTCTCTCACTTGTACATTTTCTTTAGGTGTTGCTTATGCTGTGAACACACTGGGCTTCTCCTCTTTGACAGTTCCTACTTCTGCAGGTCCAGGAAGACGACTTCCCTTTTTCAGTAGGCAGACAGACGTCTAGGTAATAAGCCTAGACCAACAGGTCGATCGCGAGCTGTCAGTAGGTGACAAGCTGCCACTGAGGAGCTTGTACAGGCTTGAGAATTTACAGCTGCCAAACTGGTAAGGCAGCTATTTAAAAGACTGCGCCTGTTTCTGTGAGGGCTGGAAAGCTGAGAGTACAGGATGATGCAGCCTGTCCTCTTCTGAAAAATTCCTTTTTCGTTGCCTCCTTTCTTTCTCGCCTCTCATTCTTTCCCTTTCTTTTTTCCTTGTTTTCATGTATTTTTCAATTTTCTCGATTTCTTTTACTGCCCTGTCTTGCTTTTCTGATTCCTATCTTTTTACACTCTACTTATGTCTTTCCCTCCTTCTCAGTTGTGCATTATTTTCAGTTTCTTTTTCTCTTTTAAGGTAGAGCGTAGCAGCGCTGCTTTTCCGACTGTTGGCATCTTTGTGGGCTTTTTACCATGCCACGCCAATCACTATCACTCATTCATGGGCTTGCCTTTCAAAAATCCTTTATCATCATTGGTAAATGCTTTACGTTTGTCATTCTTTGGAGCAGTTTTGTTAACACCTTGGCCATCAACCCTGTTACATGGATAACTGCATGACTGCCGATATGTTTGACTGAGAGCAAACTGTTTTTGCGTTTTGTGTTATGCTCATTGCGGCTGTGGTGCCTTGAATCGGCTCGCTTATGTCAACTGTTTTACATTTATGTTCAATTTAAGTGGCAAGAAAAGTCCAGTTAGGAATTTACAATGCTAATAGCTTTAACTCGCCTAAACGCGAGACCCCATTGCATTGCAAATGTTTGTTTCTTCTTGTCTTCATTTTACTCTTGCTGTTTTCTCAACTTCTTTCTTATTTCTAACTCTACCGTTGTTCTTTCCCTTACTCCCCCTTGTTTCTTTATTACTTTTTCTTCCTTCTCTTTCATTCTCTTTATTTCTATCTTTCTCTCTGATTCTCTCTTTTGTCTAATTCTTTTTCACCTTTTTCTATTTTGTCTCAATGATTCTCTTTTGTTCTTTCATTCTTTCACTTTTTTCATCTTTCTCCTTCCTTCATGTATTTTCCTTTCCTTCCCTTTTTCTTGTTTTCTCTCCCTCTTTACCTTCTTTCATTTGTCCCATCGCGCGTTCTATTTTTTCCTTTCATTACTTATCTTGTTTTGTTCTTTTTCTTTCTCTTGCTTTCTTTTGCTCATTCTTTCGCACTCTTTCTTCTTCTGCCTTTGCCATTCTTTCCTTCTCTCATTTCATTCCTCTCACTAATTTTTCTTCCTCTCACTTTCTTCTCTTCCTTCACATCCGTTTTCTTATTTTCTTCATTCTCTCTTTTCTTTCCCTGTCTTTCTCTGATTCTTTCTTATTTTCCTTTTTCTCTCCTCTTTTTTTCTCTCTCATTCAGACCTTTTTTCCCTTCTCCGTCTTTCTCTTTTTCTGTTTTCTCTCTCACGCCCTCTATCTCTTTATGTCTCTCTCTCTTCCTCCCTTTTGCAGACTTAATACAAAGGGACAAAACTAAATCGTAAAGGCCCCAAATGTAAATCTTATGCACTACAGCTCCTGTGCTCTTTGCTCCCTGTTGCCAGGCTGGGGTACCCTAGAGGCAGTGCTTAAGTTGTTTGGCCTCTGTGTCCATTTATGGGATCCATATATGAGGCAGTAGCTCACAACGACTTTCAATGATCAGAAGTAGCTCTCACTATAGGAAAGGTTGGAGACGCCTGGAGTAGACCGCTCCTCAAGTGCAGACGTATGGGAGATTGGCTATCAAGCACACACTAGTCACAAAGAAGTCCTTCAAATAATCTTCAGCATAACTTCTTCCTTGATCGTGATCAACTTGCAACTTGAACAAAGTGGAGTAGTATGGATCACACTTTATACACATTTTCAGGCGCTCCTGTTTCATGTGTCAGGGACAACTTGGATTGGTTCCTTTTCAAATGTCTTTTCCAGACTGTATTCGAGGCACAGTTTTGGTCTAAAGTTACGCTTCTTACAGCAGGTAGCATATACAAAACATGGGCACAATGAAGAGAGAACTCTCTGCAACTTGCTGTCATCTGCCTTCTTGGCTTCCTTCCTAACCTCAAACAAAACAGACTGCAATCCTGCTCCTCACCCCAACCATCAACCAAATGGCAGTGATCAAGGAGAACTAATCAGAAGCCTCCTATTAATAAAGTCTTCATGGATTTTTTAAAGGTAACACTGTCTCTATTTGCCTCCCTTCAGTGTCTGTATTTCCACCTCTCAGGAATGCAGACAACACACTTGCACTGTCCAGGGAAGCTGTCCTCATGCTCCGTAGTGTGCCATGCCAAATTAGGTGCATCCAAAATAGGTGACACTAGCTTCAGTACACACACACATTAGAGTAGATTCTAAAGGTACAAGTTATTTACCTTCGGTAACAATATATTGGGTAGAGACATATTCTATTTGCAGATTCCTTACCTTAGAATTTCCCCCATGTGTCAGACTGGATCCGGAGATTTTTCTTTGAGCCATACCCTTGCACATCGTTAGGTGGCGTACGTGAACTCCGCGGGCATCATTGGCATCGTAGTGACTGTGATGACATCGGGAGTAGTACATAGACGCCACCTCAGCGCAGTGACATCCGTTTCTTTTCACGACTTTCCACTCCAAAGGGCAGAGCAGTGAAGAATACGGAAATTGGTGTACCAGAGCTAAGCGCTGATTGGGGAAGTCCTTTCCCTAGAAATCAGTTCGCAAGTGGGGAGGATGGGCAGGTCGGTAAGGAATCTTCAACTAGAATATGTCTCTAACAGATATATTGTTACTGAAGGTAAGTAACTTGTACATCAGCTAGAGACTTTTAGTTGCAGACTCCTTACCTTAGAATAGATACCCAAGCAATGCCATCCTCAGAGGTGAGCTGCGAACCAAGATCATACTAGAAAGTCCTGCAGGACCAAACAACCACAGTAGCCGTCCCTACGGACCTGACTGTCCAGGCAGTAATGTTTAGTAAACGTGTGCAGGGATGCCCATGTTTCTGCCTGGCAGATATCTAGGACAGAAACTCTGGGTGCTAATACTGTGGAAGCAGCAGTTGCTCTGGTGGAATGAGCGCGCAAGCCCTCAGGCGGATGCTTCTTAGCCAAAGTGTAAACACAACAAGTGATAGACGGAATGCTGAACATTGTCAAACATTCACCCCCAGTACAGTGATCTGGGCCTAAATCCATCGTTTTTTTGCTGCCCATGCCATTCAAGTTTGGACCCAGCCATATGCAAATCAGTCTTGACCCTGTTCCCCATGGGAACAGTCCAGCCCGAACTGCTAGGCCAGGTCTTCCCTGGACTGGAAAGAAGCATCCTGGGACCGGTTTCGGGGTGGGGTGGCATGGTGAGCAAAAGAACGATGGATTAAACCCAGATCTGTGACTGGGGGTGAGTGTTTGCATTGTCAGCACTCCGTCCATCATCCTTTTGTGTTGCTCTTAGCCAAAGTGTAGCACATCTTGATGCAAAGAAGGACCCATTGCAAGATGGTACATTTTTGCACCGCCTTCCCTTTCTTTGCACCCACATATCCAACAAAGAGTTGATTGTCCACCACAAAATCTTTAGTACGATTGAGATAGAATCCCAACGCTCTTTTTGGATCCAGGCAGTGGAGTCTCTCCTCCTCTTGAGAAGGATGTGGCGGTGCGTAAAAAGTAGGCAAAGTGATGGACTGGCCTACGTGAAAAGTTGTAACGACTTTGGGAAGGAAGCCTTAGTGCGTAACACCACTTTATCAGGGTGCACAGACAAAAATGAGGGCTTAGAAGATAGCACCTGAAGCTTACTCACTCTGCGAGCAGAAGTGCTGGCAACAAGAAAAACAGTTTTGAAAGTAAGGAGCCGTGGGGGACAATTGTGCATCGGCTCAAAAGGAGCACACATTAAGTAAGTAAGGACAAGACTGAGGTCCCACTGAGGCATGTTAAAAGGAGTGGGAGGAAACAAATGGGTGAGGACCTTAAGGAATCTACTAACAATAGGAGATTTAAAGAGTGAAGGCTGATCAGGCAACCTAAGAAAGGCTGAGATAGCCGATAAATAGCCCTTAAGGGTGCCCAAAGCAGAGCCCTGCTGGGCCTAAGAAAGAATGAACAAAAGAACCCAAGAAAGAGGAGCACAGAAGGGATCAACAAATCTGATGGTACACCATGCCACAAATTTATGCCAATGACAGAAGTATACCATTTTGGTGGAGGGATGCCTGGCTGCCAAGATTACATCACAGACTTAGGGTGGAAGGCCAAAAGCCATCAACTAGAGCCACTCAATCTCCAAGCATGAAGGCAGAGATTGTACAGGTTCAGGTGGAGAACCGCCCCCTGTTGCTGCAACAGAAGAGCCTCCCGATGGGGCAGTCTGAGTAGAGGATCGGTGGCCATGCTCAGTAGCTCTGGATACCATACTCTCCATGGCCAGTCCGGAGCCACGAAGATTACTTTGACCCGGTCGTTCTTGATCTTCTTGAGAACTCTGGACAGAAGTGATATAGGCGAAAGGAGGCCGGAGGTCCACTGGAGACGAAAAGTGTTGCCGAGCAAGTTCCGCCTTGGAAACTCCAACATGTAAAACAGCTGACATTGCACGTTCTCTGCGGAGGCGAACAGATCTAACCAAGGCTCTCCCCACTGCTAAAAGAGGCCTTACACCACCTTCAGATGGAGACGTCATTCATGATTGGCTATGCATCGTCGGCTGAGTTTGTCTGCTCTGGCGTTAAGAGAGCATGCCAGATGTTGAACCACAAAGGTGATGTCCTGATATGCCAGCCATGTCCAGAGGCGCAGCGCCTCCTGACAAAGGGTCAAGGACCCCACTCCACCCTCTATGTTGCAGTACTACATGGCGGTAGTGTTGTCCGTGAACACTTGCACCACTTTCCCTGTGAGAGAGGGAAGAAATGCTTTCAACGCAAGCCTGATCTCCCGAAGCTCCAGAAGATTGATATGGAGTCCAGGCTCGGCCAGAGACCAGAGGCTTCTGATTTCTGCCTCTCCAATGTGGCCGCCCCATCTCAGAAGTGATGCGTTCGTCACTATGGGTAGATATGGTTGGGGAAGGGAGAGGGATCTGCCGTTGACCCAATGGCGATTCGAAAGCCACCACTGTAGGTCTTTCACAGTCCCCTCTGAGATCTGGACCATGTTAGAGATATTTCCCTGATACTGTGCCCACTGGAACTTCAAGTCCCACTGCAGAGCCCGGCATGTTTCTCTAGCAGGATGCAGGAGGCCCAGCAGCCTCAGAGTCAGTATCACCGAAAACCAAGACAGAGGCTGAAAGATCTGAATCATAGCCTGAATATCCTGGACTCGCTTTTTGGGAGGATAGGCCTGAAACTGCACTGTGTCCTGAGAGGGGGTAAGGTGTGACTTTGGCAGGTTTATAGTGAACCCCAGCATGTGCAGGAGGTTCACCATAGTCTGAAGGTGGGAGAAGACTTTCTGGGGCGAGTCTGCCTTCAACAGCCAGTCGTCGAGGTACGGGAAGACTGAAAACCCCAACCTGCGCAGATGAGCTGCAATCATCACCATCACATTTGTGAACACACGAGGGATGCTGGTAAGGCCGAAAGAGAGCATGGTAAATTGAAAGTGCTCGTGATCTACCACGAATTGTAGGCAACCTCTGTGGACAGGCAGGATTGGATTATGGAACTAAGCGTCCTCCAAGTCCAACGCTCCTGGGTCCAAGGCAGACAGGACCTCAGCCAGGGTGAGCATTTTGAATTTCTCCTTCTTGAGGAAGAGATTGCAGGCCCACAGGTCTAGGATAGGACATAAGCCATTGTCTTTTTTGGGCACCAGAAAGTAGCGGGAATAAAACCACAGCCTACTTCTGGTGCAGGGACCCTCTCTATGGCTCCCTTGGCTAAAAGAATCACGATTTCCTGGCAGAGAAGGGCCAAATGATCATCCGGTATACGGCTGAATGATGGAGGCATGGCTGGTTGAGCAGACTCAAAGGAGAGGGAGTAGCCCCTGCGAATGATCTGCAAAACCCACCTGTCAGTAGTGATGGATTCCCAGTGGGGCAGGTGATGGCGAATCCTGCCACCAATTGGACTAGAGTGAGGGGACGGACTAGGAGGGTTTGGAGGCTGTAGCAGGGGTGGACTAGGCAGACCTCTGGTTCCCTGTCCCAAGACCACGTGGGATTCCTCGTCTATGCAGCGGCTGAGAAGCATGGGTGGCACGGTGGATGGGAAAGGGACGCAACAGGGAGCCCCTTTCGTAGCCACGAAAGGCAAACTGTTGGGGACAAGAGGCAGTGGAATGGCCGAGGGACCGAGCCATAGCCTGGGAGTCCTTGAACCTCTCTAGCGCCGAGTCCCTCTCGTCTCCAAAGAGACGGGAGCCATCAAAGGGCATGTCCATAAGGGTCTGTTGGACATCCCCTTAGAAACCAGGTGTTCGTAACCACGCGTGGCGCCACAGGCCACCGCCGTCGCAACTTATCTACTCAGAGAGTCTTTTGGGTCGTGTCCAGCCCACATCCAATAGTGAACTTTGCTGCGTCTCTCCCATTGGTGACAGCTTGGGAGATGATAGCACGGGCCTCCTCTGGTGTCTGTGGGAAGACCTGCCCAAAAGGCATGTGGTGTTCATGGACCGCAGCGCTAGACTGGAGGAAGAAAATGTCTTCTTCCCAAGTTTTCCAGCCTTTTTGATTCTCTATCCGGAGGTGCGGAAGGGAATGTGCCATAGGATGAGGATGCCTGGATAACAAGGCTCTCAGGCGTGGGGTGTGGAACCCGAAGGCCCTCCAACCAAAACCCCTCCAACCGAAACCCCTGGGCACGAAGGCGCCGTAGCGGGGTCGGACTGCCCAAAAATGAGGTGCATGGCCTCAAAGAATTCCTTTAATTGGGCAAGGGTCGTACCGGCTCCAGTAATCTTGGGGAGGCGCGGAGCAGACCCAAAAGGAGGCTCTGAGGACTGAGGCCTAGAGCGTCAATGCTCCTCCCTCGTCGCATCAGCCGAGCAACGGGGTGAAGTCGAAGGATGACGAGATTTCTTAGAGTTCTTCTTCTTACCTTTACCTGAAGACTTCAAGGAGGACAAGTGGTAGTGGCTCCGTGAGCAGTCTCGAGACCTTCCTCTCGAGCGAGACTGGGACCGATGCGGAGTCTAGCTCCGGGCCGCCATAAGCTTGAGGGACTGTTCCCTCAAGGCCTTTGAGAGCATAGCCCGGCACTTGGAGCACAACTCTTAGTCACCGACATCATGAGGTGACAGTCCTCACAAGGTTTGAAGCTGGTCTTTGGGGACATCGCAACGCACCAAAACTTCACCAAAAATCCGACAAAAAGGTCAAAGCAGTCTGAAAATGACTAGGGTAGCTCTCTCCGGATCAGCACGTAGCACGGAAAGAAAAGAACTGACGTCACTGCACTGACGCAGTGTCTATGTACTACTAACAACGTCATCACAGTGACTACGGTTCCAACGCCGCCCACGGAGTTGACCGACGTCACCTAACGACGCACAAGGGTATTGCTCGAATAAATATTTCCAGATCCAGTCTGACGCCTGGGGGAAATTCCAAGGTAAGGAATCTGCAACTAGAAGTTTCTATCGGATAAATAAAATCTATTTAGTGTTTTGTATGGTTTGCAACCAAAACAAATTTGTTCCACTATGTAGAACTAGGTTTCTGAGTGTGGCCAAACTAAGCCCATACCCCATCTTAAGTTTTTCTTCCAATTCCTCTCTCCCCACACACCACAAAATGTCCACAAATGAAATACTTTATAATAACATATTGCTATTGGAGACAACTGGAGGAAGCTTTCCTCTCAAATATAACTGTTCAAGGTTCTTCCTTCCACACTCAGTTAGCCTATTCATTTTATAAGTCTACCATTGTTCTGTATGTTACCAGCTCTGTCCCATGCGTCAACAATGGGTCAAAAGGTAACTATTCTATTTATTATTTATTTAGGGGATGGTGTTTTATTCCAAATTGCGATTTGTAACCTTTTGCTAACCTTGTGCTGACAGTGTAATCTTTACTGTGTATTTCCCTATAAAAAAGGACTCATTTTGGAGAAAAGCCAGGCTTGGTTTACCATGCCTGTCTGAGAATTTTTCACTCATACTTGGGGAGAGCTCACCCTTTACTCTCAATTTAATTTGAGAGGCTTTAAGTCTACCTGAGCTGCATCAATATTATTCACCAACACCATTAAATGATTAACTATATTTTTGCCTTCCGTAATAATGTTTACATTTCTTAATAAACCTTCATTGGTTATTATTTGTTGCTGCTTCAAGAAGGCTTATTTCTGGGCTTATGCTAATTGTTTCACTAGCAATTATGTTCCAATAACAGCACATTACCTCATATACTCCTGAGGAGGATAACACCAACCTGATCCTCCATAGGTGAATTATCTTCATCTAATCTGACCATCAAAGATAGCATTATCGTGGATATGCACACACACACACACACACACACACACACACACACACACACACACACACACACACACACACGCAAACAGGACGTCAGTGCGAGGTTCTAGGTTTCACATAACAGCAGAACTTTTACATGAAAGGAGTCAGAAGACTCCACTCTTAACGACAAGAAAAAGTATCATCGGACTATAAACCGCAAACATAGTATCCTGCTGCAGAAACCTTAGGTGATACATCAGTTATAGGAGTCCATTGTCTCTATGAGGGCATGCTGTGTGTGTACCCCTTCAGGCCACAGAACAAGTCCTGGACCTTGCACTGTCATGAAAAAGCCTAGGTCTCTATGCACATACTACATTAATGCAATGCCTTGTTCAAAATAAAAGTAGGTCTAACAGTTTCACATGCAGTTGGGTACCTAGGGCAGAGGTGCATGCAGGTTCACCATGAAGGTGAAATTTCCATTCCAATATTCACTGACTGAAGTATCTTGCAGAGGACCACTACAACAACCTACAAATTGATGAACCACACACAAAGGAACTATCAGAGGTCATGGGAACTTATCCTAGGCAGACAGAAATGGGACATGTTAAAATATGACATCCCACACATTCACAAGTGTGTTTGACATAGAGAACAATGCTACAAAGTGGTGTTTAGTTACATATAACCCCAACAATGGTCAACTGTATATATATATATATATATATATATATATATATATATATATATATATATCTATATATCTATATATAGATATATATATACATATATATATATATCTATATATAGATATATAGATATATATATATATATATATACGCAACAGTGTCAGGATCCTGATACGAGATGTTGGGGGAAGGAGGCTCCACTAAATACATCTTTGAAGGTGCTTAAGAGTGAAGGGCCTTTGGTACAGGCTCAGACACACTAAGGAGATCCTGGGATATTCTGTCATAGAATGAGCAGAGGTGGTGGGTTTGGTATTTTGACAAAGTTGGACTGAGGCTACATCTAAGGCAGACAGGATCATGCTTAGGCGATAGTTGGTACCAGCCATCCAGCTATTAGCCACTCCATGGAGGCAAAGCCGCCCCCTTCACTTGGACAAGGGCAACATGAGCTGTGACGTATCTTTGCCTTGGAGAATCTTTTGTATGACATATCAGAGGCCAATAGGGCACTCAGGTGCATGTGGGGAACACTGATGGGCCATCTTAAATAACTGGGGACTGTCTCAATGAGACCAAAAAGAGACCAGGTGCTTACCTGCATTGCTAATATGAACAATAACACATAGCAATCTCATACTCCCAACTTTACCTAGGGCAAAACGAGGTCATGGAATTTAATGGGCTAGTTTTGGTGTTTTTTTCATCATGTCAGATGGGTATGGATGAGAAGCAAATGGTTCAGAGGGGTTAATATTTTCTTCTAAAATGTAATAGTGACGTGACTTGTACATAGAATTGATTAATCAAAGAGATACTTCTTTTAATATTGCAGTTCGATGGGTATTACTGCTATCTAATTTCAATAAACTGTTTTCAAGTTAAAAATGTGGAAATAGTGGCTGCAATGTCTGATAATTTAACCTCACATATTTCTGGTGACCTAACTAGGTTACTTCAGAGACCACTGCTCACTTTGAAGAAAAAGCAATAACCATCCGAACTATATCACAAGTTAGATATATGTGGAAATGCCTTTTTTCCTGTTGCTAATAACTTTGGGGCCGTTTGATAAATCTCCATGAAACTTCCTAAAAAAGTGCTACTTTTTGACAGGTTTGCCGATGAAAAGTTTCAAGGTGATCCGTCAAGAGGGGTCAAAGAAAAAAAAAAAAAAAGGGGAGGTGGGTGGGAATCCCACAACACATTTTCCCTAATAATATTTATATAGGAATTTTAGTCACAGCTACAGCACAGACCGCTGAACTGATTTTCACCAAATTTGGCAGCAAGATAGATCTTGGTCCACAACCATTGCTTTTTGCGTTTTGATGTAAATCCTTTCAGTAATTTTGAAGGAATTAAGATATAAAGGGCAGGGAACAGATAACCTATCCCCCTAGGCCTGCTGGTAATCTCCAAGAAGGGCCTGCCTGGGGCCAAAAATGTATATATATATTTTTTAATGTTGCTACTAATTCGCAAAAGATACGTGAATCTGCGGCAAAATCTTAAAGGTAAAAAAGCATGGGCTACTGCGCTTGTTTTATTAAACCCCCTGGGTGGACCAGGGCTTGGGGGGAATTCCACGTTCTTTTTGGGGGGAGAAGGGTACGTGGTCCCCTTCCCTGAGTTTCTGAGAGGCCCCTGGAACCCATACCCTGGGGCTGAGGCAAAAAGTAAAGGAGGGGAGCATGGAGCACTCCTCCCAGAGCTTAATTAGAGCCTGGGGATTACATTCCCTGTGACCTACATGGGAAGGAGGCCACGCGATCCTCCTCCCCGAGCCTTAAAAAGGCCCTGGGGACACCATCCCCCAAGGGCTGAAGTTAAACTAAAAAGGAGAGAGGCCACACGGACCCACCTCCCTGACCCTTTAATGCCCTCTGGGTCCCCATCCCAGGGGCCAGCTCACTCACAGTGTCCCAAGTAGCCTACCCCGTAGTTACCCTGTCCGCACTAGCATAGGCAGTGAAGCATATATTTGCTGCAGTCTGGCAGGAGTATTTTTAAATCTCCCACCAAACGGAAGCAAATACTAAGTTTGCTCCCAGCCAACGGAAGATTTAACAATGCTCCAGTCATCTGGGAGCGGACGTGAGCTCTATTTCCCTACCCGCAGTGGTGCAGGCAGGGAAACAAAACCCATATTACTCCTGCTCAGAAAGAGCACGCAAAAAGCAGCTGCTTCCTCCAGACACAAGCAATGTCGGCTACTGCAACATGCAGGGGAGCCGAATGGGGCCAAGGGAGCCTTGGAGCCCGTCCCATTGCCCCAATGTGTTTGTTGGTTGATCCTCTCGGTGGGCATCCAACTTTAATTGATGTGGGCCCGGGGGATGGTATCTCCCGGGCCTAAGTAGGCTCCCCTTTTACTTACATTTCTGACAAAATAGGCTCAGAGAGTGGGGCAGCGCAGCACCCTTCAATTTAAAATGACTCAGACTTTAGGGAATGTGGTACCCAGGGCATTATAAGGCTCGAAGGAGGGGTGCTGTGTGCCCCCTTCCCCTTTTTTTATTATATTTGGCCCCAGAGGATGTGTTCCCCATGGCCTGTGAGGGCTCAGGGAGGGGCCATACCACCCTCTCCTGTTTAATTGTATTTAGCCCAGGGGAAGAGATGCCTAGGGCTGCAAGGCCCCACTCCCTTTTATCTTGGCTTTAGCCCCAAGAGATGGGGTTCCAGCAGTCTGATAAGGCTTGAAGAGGAGTACCTACTCCCCGAAGAATTGAGCCCGAGGGGGGTGAGGTCCCCGGGGCCTATTAAGACTCAGGGAGGGGGGGCTGCAGCCCCCTCCCCTTAATATATATGTTTTGGCCCCGGGGTATGGGGTCCCCTGGGTCCAAATGCCAACCCTATGCCATGTCATGCACGGCCATGTGCAGCGTGGAGTTGGCTGCCTGCAGGGGGTTTAGCCGCATTCAGGCCCTGTGGCTAACCCCTGTCATGCCCAGTTGAAGGCCATGCGCATTGTGAGGTTAGTTGCCTTTGGGGTGTGAGCTGCAGTACCTGAGTGCAGGCCAGGGATCAGCACAGTTGCATTACCACTGTGACCAGCACCGTACCATTGACACCATAGACATTCTTAGTACTTGAGCTCTGGGTAAGTGGTTTCATACTTTTGAAATTGTCATGCTTTGACTCATGGTTTTAGTTTGGTATTGCCATTGATTTCTATTATTTATGGTTTTAGTCTGGTATTGCCATTTCTTTCTGTTATTGAATACTGTTCATGTTTTAGAATAATGTTGTGTCAGTATTTGCCAAAGACTGGTATCGACCGCAACGGAACATTACAACCAGCGAGATCCAACGCCTTGCAAGATCTTGTAGAACTTGCAGCGACCAGTTTGGGTGTGGTTTTATTTAAACTATACTCACCATCAACCGCCCTCTTTGTCTAGTGCTTCTTGCCCAACTAGGATGTCTCCAGCAACTCCTGCACCCATTCGAAAGGCCGCCAGCCACTCTCTTCTCACAGGACTCTGGAACTCAGGAATCCAGCTCAAGAACCGAGTACAATTGTCAGGTACACGCGCACTAATCTAAAAGCAGCTTTATGGGCATAACTGGTGGGCGATCTTGCTTGTGCTAACCTTTTTTTTAAAAAGTACCTAATGGAATTTACCTGAGGCAAGGTTTAAGACCACAGAACTAGTGCATACAAACTTACCTGCAGTAAGGATTAAGAGACATTGTAGAGCATGAACACTGTAAAACGCGCATTGTGCATTTTTAATGAACAGCAAAAGCAACAAGCCAGGATTTTCTGTTGGTAATTCACACTTGCGTGAATCCTGCCTACTCAAGAGGTTGTGTGGCATAACACAACCATGAAGGACACTCTGAAGGTTACTAGGTCAAACCCCAAGGGCAGACGATGGCTGTATAACCGAGTATTGAGCATCAAGGTGCTGACATAAATCCACAATTATACCATAGCATCCCATCACCTCTAAAGCTGCTTCGCAAATAAATGTTATCGTAATTACTTCAAATGGGGATAACGGTAGTGGGTGAGCACACACAGTATCAAAAGTAGGATACTAATATTTTTGCCTTTCTTTCAAGGTTGACGGCTGCCGCCATAGAACAACCACACAACAAATCGCCAGGTCAGGCCCCCTTCCCAGGTTCTGAACTCTCTACTTGCAGTTCAGTACAGTCTCAGGTAGGGAAGTTGGAGTGCAGAAGTTGGGCCAGGACAGTCTTTGCGAAGCCATGTCATGGGCCTTATCAGGTAAGAGCCATCGTCACTCATTTGGACAGGTTGGCTGCGGCCACGCTCTTAGTCAACCCCGCTGTGCACTGTGGGGGGGGGGGGGGGTTGGCTTTAAGTATGGTAATAAAATATTAATTCACCCTAAATGTTTACTGAAAAAACAAAGATTAAAGTAACATTACAATTAGGTGAAATGTTCAGTAACAGCATAATATTTTAAACTCTAAATACCACAGAAGTTCATCAGTTATAGTTATCTCAATTAACTATAACACGTATCCCAAGGTAACTATAACTCATGCCCATGCCATGCACTGCTAACTACCCCACATATTACATCACTAATGATATCTTCTATAACATCACTTCAACATGCACAGTTAAATTATAGATGAGAAAGTTGTGCATGGCGGGGGAATGAGTTATTTAGCTCGTTACTTTAGCCTTTGGATATTTCATTGATAATATGCTGAAAGTAGTTGTGTCCAAACTACTTGGCAACAGGATTATTCAATGCCTCGGTCAAGTTTCACAATCTCATTTCCTCAAGCTCTTCCTCCTGCACCATCCCAGGATCTCAAGAATTGAGCGTTGTGTAGAGTTTAAGTATAAAGGTCAGTCTACCACATGCACATAGGGCCTATAATGATTGAAAATGCTGGACAAGGCATTTTGGTACCCTACCACATTTGTTCCTTCTTCTCTCTCTTTAATACCTTAGATTACACATCAGATCTCACTCCATTAGCAAGTATAAATGAATTCAGGAATTAATCAACTACTTATCTTTCCCTTGTGTTACTGTGACAGGTCACATCTCAAGTTTCATAAAATGTAGAGGGAGTAATGGGCAAGCGTAGTTATGAAAGTAGGGAAACCTGTGAGAGCTTAAAGACTTGAAGGGGATGAATGCATGTGAATAGTGACAAATTGGGGATCATATGCACAGACACTAGGAGACAGGCCAGTAAAGAGATTGGAAGATGGCAAAAAGAGTGAAAAGTGTAATGTGGTGGCTGATCCTGGTGGAAGTGTACTGAAGTTGATGAGAGACAGGTAGAAAGAAGAAACGTCAAATGAAACTATATTGTAGTGGCACAGGTTTTACTATTATAAGATCTTTAAACTTGCAGATACCGACCTCACGAGTGCAGGTGATCCGTCGAGGATGAGGTGCTTCCTGTTGCAACTGATACACTGATAAACAATAGGAAAAAAATCAACTGAGTTTACAGGATAGTTGTAACAGTACTGTGGCACAATTCTGCATCTTTTTCAATTTACGTTCTCAAAATGAATAAAAAAGAGTAGCTCTAGACATAGATCCATGTCAATGTCACCGCATTGTCTATTTTCAATATACAGACATACAATCATCATTAAATGACAGTCAAACGCTGTCCTAACTTTTTTTTTAAATTATTTCTCACTACTGCCCTTCATATAAAGAGAACAACTGTCTTGGCTGATCCCCTGATTGTAAGCCGGACGACTGCAAATGTTTCTCTTTCATAGGAAACGAAGTACACAAAGGACCTCCCTTTTGCAGAGCCAAACTCCGTAGTATACAAACATCATTTTCTTATGATTCATTCTTACCAAATGAACTATAAGACGAAGTTTACTAAAGTGAAAGGAAATTGTGGATGTGTGGAACTGTATGTACCATGTATGAGGAACAGAACTTTGAGAACTTTTATTATGAAACGACTGTGAAGTATTCTCTTTATATTTCATAAATAGTGCTCTGGCAGATTCATGAAAAATAACAATATTCACACAAAAGCAACCTGTATACACCGACTAGTTAAAAAAAAAAAACATAACTTATTATTTCTATCACATTATGGCACTATGCTGTGGGTTTAGAAACCGTGCTTGCTTAAATACATCCAAATCTGGGGACAATTCCAAAGCAAATAGTCGGCAGATGTGCTGTGGTGATCCTACAAAATGGCCAGCATCACATACCATCCTTTGAGATTTGATTGAAATGCCCACGGATACCATTGATGCACCTTTGTACGCTTTTTCAGAGGAGACATATCTGGCAAAATGATGGCTAAGGGTGGTGGCTAAGGAATCCCAAATTTACTATCTGGTCATTTCCTGTGTGCACTACAAAGCACTGCAACATATAGTCCAGAAATAGACGCTCCAGACACGTGTACAACTTAGTAATTTTAAATAACAGCTGCAAACACTTACGGAACTCTGAAAATGTTACTTTATTTTAGGCATGACGTAAGAGGCATGCTCTAATGTTGTAAAGGGGTCTTTGGAAAGGGCTCTACAGTTTTAGCTGAGGCAGTATAGATGACCAAATACAGAAAAATACTCAAAATGAAATAAGAGGTAACATTTTAAAGGAATATGCCTACGCTTTGCTTCTGTAGGACAATAAACAACCAGAAGCTGAAAACAGGGCGTTTAAATTCATTGTAAAGTACAATAACTAGTTAAAACATGCTAATGAGCATTTCCCCAATCTCCTATACCAGAGGAAGACTTCGAGAAGGGGAAAACGGAAATGGAAACAGTTGTTTTTTGGCTCGCAGATGTAATTAAGAACACATGAAGCAACAAATACTTTGCTAGATCAAGGAGGCAAGTAGACGGGCCAAACACATTAAAATTGGTCCAGACATCCCTGATATATAAATGTGATCTCAGAAAATCTCAAATGGGCAACTTCATTGAACATAACCGAGAGAATCTGTAAAGTACCCAGGGACAAGACCAAACATCAAGTTTAAAGCACAGGAGCCCAAAATAACGAGTCTCAGCCATTTTCAAATCTACAGGAATCCACACCACACAATCACAGATCAATGTGAGACTTGTTGCAATATTAGATCCTTGTCCAAATGCTGGATATACTGCTCTCCACTCCAAGCAATCCGGATTTACACACTTTTGGGCAGACTGAACTGCGTCAAAGGACTTGACTTTCAGCTACAAAGGTGTTATCGTGAATGCCTCTGCCACTCCCTGTCCATCCAGTAAAAGTGCCAGAAATGTGCAACTAGAAACCACATAGTGACGTCAACAATTGCAGGGTGAATGGAGGGAGATGGCGAAGTTATGCTGTCTAAGCATACGATTCCACAGTGGTATTCTATATCTACACAAGGCATAGCAGAATACTGCAAAGTGAAAAGCAAACTGAAAGATCCCTTTTCCCTTTTTTGACTCTGGAGTATACATGCAAGCAGCTGATGTACTTAGCCATGGCAGTCAATTTGCTTTCCTGTTCTCTCAAATTGTAATAAGGCAAAGCATTACGACTACACCACGAATGGGAATTAGACTCATCACTAACAATGAAAGCAATTATAATATGAAAAACCCTCACACAATATCCTTTGTGTATACTATAAGAAGACAAATGTGCTGAAAAACACTATCTGAATATTACATTTGATAAAAAATAATATCAGGAACCCTAATTAAGATCTAGTTTATTAATTTCTTGGGAAAAACGTGCGTCACAACCAATTGCTATTTCATGAAACAGTGTGCAATAAGAGTAATTTCATCGGAGTGCTGGGCACTGTACCAAGCAGAACTCAATTGCAAAAAAACTAGATAAAGCCCAATTAATCATTCTCAACTACATAACAGAGAGAGTATTCGGATTATAAAATAGCAAAAAGACCAAGGCACACAGAGATAAGAGAGTCCAATGATGTGAAAGGAGAAGAAAATCTCCGGTAGTACGAATCCAGAAGCAAAAAGAAAGACGTTGATTCCCAGTTGGTGTTGGATAGTGTCTTTATTCCTAGACCAGTTTTGTCGTAGGTAAGTATCGTCTTGCAGAAAACAGCCAACACGTGTTTCGTCACACAAGTGACTTTATCAAGGCTGCAAGATAATAATGAATGCAGGCTGGTATGTACAGTTATATGAAAAAAGTTGAACAGACACTAAGACAATAAAGATGAGATAAAAATTATTCCGTGGTTTGTTTCTGATGAGTGCTTAGTCATGCACACGCAAGTGAGTGTGGAAAAAAGGCATGGCAGGCATCGGTGCACTCGTGCAGTCTATATACATAGTGTACTAAAAGAAGGGAGAAGGAAAAAGACCTGTGAGTAAAAGAACCGAAGAGTGTTTAAGCAATTAATAGTGATAGTGATAATACAAGTGTATAAACAGTAGTAATACCGTGAAAAGCCGTATAATGTGAGAAAGTGTAATTTGGCGACAGTAGGGAGAGAAGGTGCACATAAATGAGATTAAAAAAAGGGTCTCTAAAAATAGTACGGGGAAGAGAACCATAGACATGGGTGAACGAGGAAGCGTAAAAAAGCGGAGTAAACGCCAAAAGCATACCTGGGCCTGTAAGGCCTGGGAAGAGGTAGCAGCAAAATGATGTAAAGGAAGGTAGGTAGTAGGCACTGCGTCTAGTTCCTCCAATTGCTTGGTAGTCCAGTGATAGGAAATAAAGAAATAAGGGTAAAGGCCCTGATAAGCCTTCAAAGGTGACCCTGAGAGAAAAAAAAAAAAAAAATATTGAGTGGAAAAGTTACGTGAAAAAAGCACAGAATAGAATATCCAGAAGGTAGGTAAGTCAAACCAAATGCAGAGCGCGGAAGTGAGGCAGTTGTTAAGAAACAAAAGCCCAGGAAAGACTATGAGGTCACTAGGTAATCGTATGCAAGGAGAATGCCCTGTGTGGATGGAATGTGGAAAATACGCAAGACACACATAACAAAGTATGCCAAAGTCAGTGCAAGGAATCGATAAGCAGTAAGCTAAAATGACGGATGGGTTAGGAAACCTGTTCGTCTTCGTTGTAGAAAAACCACAAAAGTGATTCTAAGGTAGAACATACAGTAAATGTTGGGACACTAATGTCCTGGAAAAAGCATATAATGCTAGGTAAGGTAAACATGGTGGGCTAACTGGCGGGAGCGCGCTGTTTAAATAGACGTTGTATCGAAGGTGCGAAAAAACGTCAGAACAGGAGTGTCCAATGTAAAAAATTACATGGAATTTTGGGCGTAGTGGCACACATGTCCTGTATAGGTAGAACACTAGATGGTGGAGGGTGTGATAAGAAGTAGTATCAAAGCGGAGGGACAAAATGTCCCGTATGTAAGAAACGGCAAGAGAAAGCCGGTATGCGCGGTGGGCTAATGGCAAGTGCCATGTTCCCATGGTGATGGGTCAAACAGAACGAATCAACTAAGCTACCATACTGCAGTTAAGCATGAAAATACCGTAGAGGGGAGGGACGTAGAAGCGTCGTAGATAGTTGTTAAAAGCTCGAACGAGCTCGGTAAATACCTGTAGGTAAGGTGGGGAGCGCCTCGTCCGTCCGGTGCAACGCGTCTGGGGAAATGAGGCCCCGTGCGTTGTATAAGAGTGCTTCACAGTTAGTAGAAATGGACGAAGGACTCAGCAGACGAGTGAAATAGGCAAAAAAGGGGAAAAGCCGATCTAAACGGCGGTGGCCATTTTGAAGAGGTGAAATTTAGGTAAAGTATAGAGATAAAGACTGGGGAGAAACACGGGGTGCAGAGAGGAATACACGTGCAAATATGACAGACTAGGATCATACTAAAGAAAATTGAGCTACATCAAGTGAAACAAAAACAAGACATGGTGAAGCATGCTAGTGAACAATGCGAGGTATGAGGTGCAGGTGCGAAAGTGTTAATGGGATACGCTAAAACAGCAAAACAAGGGGCACATGGCGCAAGACCCAGCAGTAGTAAACCAAGAGCGGAAAGGCTTTCTTATTGGCGTATACATATCGGAAAAACAAAAATTAGTGGTGTCTGAAAAAACGTGATACATACATACCATGGAGAAATTAGTTGTGACGGTTTACAGTCAAATACACTGTGAGAAGGGGTTACATTAAGGATAGACAGTAAAAGAGGGTCTCAGGCATAAATTTATCAAATTGGAAAGATTAAGAAAACAAGAACTAGCTCGCTGGTGGGACATCACCACTCTGAAACGATACCTGGAACTTAAAAAAATCCCCAGGGGATTACGGGTCATAATATTTCCCTCTTTTGAAGACCTCGACCCGGACCTACTTGGGGAATGGGAACATCTCATTTCCTCCTCCTCATTTGGCATGATTAACATCCTCATTAAACATGCAGATAGGAAACGTAACAAACTACTTCTAGATATCGCTTCTCTAGAGGAAGAAATTAAAAACCTTAACCTCACAGAAGCAACTGACAAAAACTATGCCATTTTGAAAGACATACTCAATGGATATCAACTTTATGTAAAGGATAAAAAAATGAGGAAGCTCATCAGGGACGTAAATGATTACAGTAGTGGTAGAATATATACTTTTGCACGCAAATTCGATCAGGTAAATAGAGATACCAACAACAAGCCCAGTAAGAATGCCACTCCGGCGGGATCTATTTCTGATAGTCTATCTGATGTCTCCAATCTCTCTAGTGATGGTACAGATACACCCCCTAACAGGCCATCTGCACTTACGAATGCCGCTCACCAATCAAACTCTTTTTTAGAGGAACTTGGTCGGTACAGGAAGGGGATACAACAGAACTTCAACAGATCAGGCCCAAACAGAAACGCACCCGCAGGGGAAGGAACAAACACAACAGCAAACCCAAGGGAGGGCGTCACAACCCGTTCTACCTCAAGAACTCAGAGGTCTTGAAGCACAATACAGATCAGGTTCAACCAACTATACCAGACGACTCTGTGCAGGTCATTAACTTATCGAATTTGTGTTTGTCAACTCATGAAATAAATGTTCTCAAAAAAGGCTTGGGTTTCTGTCCTACTTCTATTCCGAACTATCCCAACATACATATTGACCTTTTTAAATTCATACGGAACCTTAAACTTAAGAAGTTTTTTCACAACAGAACACCAGTCACCAAAGACCCGCCTAACCCTACCCTCTCATGCAACAGGTCCATAAAAGATCTGCAAGACATCCAGACAGTACTGTCGCTGGACAACCCCTTTTTGTCTCCCCTTTGTCTGGACGAGTTATTAGTCCAGCTTGACATTCCATCCAACTTGGAACAAGACAGTGGGCTTAAACCCAAGTCCACCTTTGTCCCAGTATTATCTCCTGATAACTACATTGACGTTTTTCATAAAGCGGTTAGCACCGAACTCTTCCAGCTTGAGGACAAATCTAATACACAATGGCATAGACACAACAACAATCTGACCCGTAATGAATATCTGGCATTGCAGGGACTTTCCAAACACACAGACATAGTCATCAAAGAAGCTGACAAGGGTGGCAACGTGGTAGTCATGAATAGATCTGATTACCTTCTGGAAATCAAGAGACAACTAGATGATACCCATGCGTACATCGCCATCCAATCTAATCCTCTTCCTAACATCTCCACTCTAATAAAAAGTAAATTATCCTATTGGAAAAACATGTGTCTCCTGTCAGACCTAGAATATAGATATCTTTATGTCACAGCACCTCGAGCACCTTGTATTTACATTCTTCCCAAGGTACACAAAGAGGGCAATTTTCCACCAGGCAGGCCTATCATTTCTGGGATTGGCTCTCCAACAGAACATATTTCCGAATACATTGATTCCTTTCTCCAACATATGGTTCGGAATCTCCCGTCATACATACAGGACACTAGGGATTTACTGTGTCAACTTGAAGACATTGAATGGACGGATGACTGTATGTTCGTTAGCTTAGATGTGAGCT
Organism: Pleurodeles waltl; assembly: GCF_031143425.1. Taxonomy (NCBI): domain Eukaryota; kingdom Metazoa; phylum Chordata; class Amphibia; order Caudata; family Salamandridae; genus Pleurodeles; species Pleurodeles waltl. The sequence continues at coordinate 1,656,446,288 of NC_090440.1, forward strand.
CTCTCTACACCTCGATCCCACTCGAAAAAGGTCTGGAAATGCTTTCTCTGACTCTCAGCTCACGTGATGCCACCCTCTATGAACACACACGTATGCTCCTTGACTTAACGCGCTTGGTACTTGAAAACAATGTGTTCTTACACAATGGCAATTGGTATCGCCAATGCCAGGGAGTAGCGATGGGTGCCAAATTCTCCCCATCATACGCCAATCTGTACATGGGCCAATTTGAAAAAATTCACTTATGGTCAAAATGCCCGACACACATCACCGAACATATTCTCTACTGGGGAAGATACATCGACGACATTCTAACAATTTGGACTGGTAGCACCTCTGAACTGGGCACACTCATATATCACCTCAATACCAATAATTTTAACCTGACCTTTACACACAAAATGGACTGTACCCAAATCGAGTTCTTAGACCTTCTCCTGTACACTACCAAGAACAAAATCACCTCCAAATTGTACAGAAAACCAACTGCTTGTAACTCCATCTTACATGCACAAAGCGCTCACCCCATGTCACAAATCAGAGCAATCCCCTATGGGGAAATGATCAGGGTTCGACGCAATTGCACCGATTCTGACGTCTTTAATCAAGAACTCAACAATTTGTCTAACCGTTTTAAAGCACGTGGGTACTCCAATGAGCTTATCTCTACAGCTAGCAAACGTATATCCTCAGTAGAGCAACATTCGCTTCTCATTAGGGGCTCCAAGAAACCATCCAAAACATCTAACAAACGACCTGTTTCTTTTATCACTCACTACAGTCCTGCTAGCAAAACTATACGACGTATCCTCAGAAAACACTGGCACCTATTACTACTTGACTCTTGTTTAAAGAACTATGTTAACAGCTCACCAACTATGACACACAGCAGGGGACGCACACTTAGAAACATCTTGTGTCCCAGTTTTCTCATACCTCATACTCAGACACATTCCTCATCGTGGATCCCAGCTAGACCTAACGGTTTTTTCAAATGTGGTTGCTGTATTTCGTGCCAATTGGCTCTCAATAAAACTACCTGTTTCACTTACAATACCAAAACTGTCCACAATATCAAGAGTTTTATTAATTGTAACACCAGATTTACTGTCTACTGTATAATTTGTGTATGTGGCCGGGTCTATATTGACAGCACAATACGTCCACTCAAAGAACGTATTCAGGAACACATAAGAGCCATTAGAAACTGCAACACCACGTACCCACTGGCTGTTCATTTCAACACCTCACATGGCGAGAGGGAACTCCTGAATATTAGGTTCCACGGTATTGCTCATGTTACTGGCTCACCAAGATGGGGCGACCGTACCAGGGACCTCCGTAAGTGTGAGGCAAAATGGATTTTGAAACTTCGTGCGGTAGAACATGGACTTAACACGGACCATGAACTGCACTTCTTCCTCACTTAACCCATAAACATACATCAGTGTTTTTTGTACCTATCATTTGTTTCTATCAGAACTGTATTTTTACTTCTAATATGTGACTACTTATGTACCCAATTTTTACTATATGGACATACACTGATCTTTAAGGTTCACTTTTTCAGAGCATAGGATGTATTTCCACCTGTCTATCCTTAATGTAACCCCTTCTCACAGTGTATTTGACTGTAAACTGTCACAACTAATTTCTCCATGGTATGTATGTATCACGTTTTTTCAGACACCACTAATTTTTGTTTTTCCGATATGTATACGCCAATAAGAAAGCCTTTCCGATCTTGGTTTACTACTGCTGGGTCTTGCGCCATGTGCCCCTTGTTTTGCTGTTTTAGCGTATCCCATTAACACTTTCGCACCTGCACCTCATACCTCGCATTGTTCACTAGCATGCTTCACCATGTCTTGTTTTTGTTTCACTTGATGTAGCTCAATTTTCTTTAGTATGATCCTAGTCTGTCATATTTGCACGTGTATTCCTCTCTGCACCCCGTGTTTCTCCCCAGTCTTTATCTCTATACTTTACCTAAATTTCACCTCTTCAAAATGGCCACCGCCGTTTAGATCGGCTTTTCCCCTTTTTTGCCTATTTCACTCGTCTGCTGAGTCCTTCGTCCATTTCTACTAACTGTGAAGCACTCTTATACAACGCACAGGGCCTCATTTCCCCAGACGCGTTGCACCGGACGGACGAGGCGCTCCCCACCTTACCTACAGGTATTTACCGAGCTCGTTCGAGCTTTTAACAACTATCTACGACGCTTCTACGTCCCTCCCCTCTACGGTATTTTCATGCTTAACTGCAGTATGGTAGCTTAGTTGATTCGTTCTGTTTGACCCATCACCATGGGAACATGGCACTTGCCATTAGCCCACCGCGCATACCGGCTTTCTCTTGCCGTTTCTTACATACGGGACATTTTGTCCCTCCGCTTTGATACTACTTCTTATCACACCCTCCACCATCTAGTGTTCTACCTATACAGGACATGTGTGCCACTACGCCCAAAATTCCATGTAATTTTTTACATTGGACACTCCTGTTCTGACGTTTTTTCGCACCTTCGATACAACGTCTATTTAAACAGCGCGCTCCCGCCAGTTAGCCCACCATGTTTACCTTACCTAGCATTATATGCTTTTTCCAGGACATTAGTGTCCCAACATTTACTGTATGTTCTACCTTAGAATCACTTTTGTGGTTTTTCTACAACGAAGACAAACGGGTTTCCTAACCCATCCGTCATTTTAGCTTACTGCTTATCGATTCCTTGCACTGACTTTGGCATACTTTGTTATGTGTGTCTTGCGTATTTTCCACATTCCATCCACACAGGGTATTCTCCTTGCATACGATTACCTAGTGACCTCAGTCTTTGCTGGGCTTTTGTTTCTCAACAACTGCCTCACTTACGCGCTCTGCATTTGGTTTGACTTACCTACCTTCTGGATATTCTATTCTGTGCTTTTTCACGTAACTTTTCCACTCAATATTTGGTTTTTTTTTTTTTTTTCTCTCAGGGTCACCTTTGAAGGCTTATCAGGGCCTTTACCCTTATTTCTTTATTTCCTATCACTGGACTACCAAGCAATTGAAGGAACTAGACGCAGTGCCTACTACCTACCTTCCTTTACATCATTTTGCTGCTACCTCTTCCCAGGCCTTACAGGCCCAGGTATGCTTTTGGCGTTTACTCCGCTTTTTTACGCTTCCTCGTTCACCCATGTCTATGGTTCTCTTCCCCGTACTATTTTTAGAGACCCTTTTTTTTATCTCATTTATGTGCACCTTCTCTCCCTACTGTCGCCAAATTACACTTTCTCACATTATACGGCTTTTCACGGTATTACTACTGTTTATACACTTGTATTATCACTATCACTATTAATTGCTTAAACACTCTTCGGTTCTTTTACTCACAGGTCTTTTTCCTTCTCCCTTCTCCCTTCTTTTAGTACACTATGTATATAGACTGCACGAGTGCACCGATGCCTGCCATGCCTTTTTTCCACACTCACTTGCGTGTGCATGACTAAGCACTCATCAGAAACAAACCACGGAATCATTTTTATCTCATCTTTATTGTCTTAGTGTCTGTTCAACTTTTTTCATATAACTGTACATACCAGCCTGCATTCATTATTATCTTGCAGCCTTGATAAAGTCACTTGTGTGACGAAACACGTGTTGGCTGTTTTCTGCAAGACGATACTTACCTACGACAAAACTGGTCTAGGAATAAAGACACTATCCAACACCAACTGGGAATCAACGTCTTTCTTTTTGCTTCTGGATTCGTACTACCGGAGATTTTCTTCTCCTTTCACATCATTGGACTCTCTTATCTCTGTGTGCCTTGGTCTTTTTGCTATTTTGTTGTCATTGTGTACCTCGGTACACAACATTTTGTGCCCAATAGGGTAGTGGGCACGTGACCAACTGGCACCAGGCTCTCACCTCATTGACTTTGTTGCTTAAATACAAGTTGTTACGCTACGGAGGTGCGGCATTTTCACCACTACTACCCTTGTATACTATAGTATTCGGATTATGATGAACTAGCCTTCGATCTCTATTCTATGAGCAAATGCTATATTTATTGTAGTGCCTCATTTCTCTTTTTTTGGAGAGTAAGTGTAATATGAAGTTATAAAATACGGATGGGACAAGGCTTGAAGGGTGACATCTACCCGTTCTCAGAATTGTACCTTTCTTAATACAAACACATTTTCTACAATCATCCCCGTATTGTCTCACGGCTTGTATTTTCATCTCACGGACAGAGAAATCACAGGGATATAGTCAAAAAGCATCAGGAAAGAGTGGTAACAGGAGCCACTAAAGCAAGAAAAGTGTAAATTATCAACAGAACCTTGCTACTTGCATTGATTTGGGGCCTGTACTAATTCACTTGAATGGCAGCCCAGAAAAAGTAACGCGTGGGACCTCCATTAGCCATTCACATGGCAGAACTGTTCAAGAAGTCATCTAGGCCAATGTCTCCTAACCTTTAGAGTGGACGGGATGATCTGTACTGAAAGTAATTTATCTGGCTGAATGCTGTCGACATATGAACGCTCTGAATTGTGAAAGTGTACAAAGGGTGGCTGAGGAAAGTGACCTTTGCCACGGGACACAGTACGATTAACTAAAGAGGAGTGCAAGAGGCACAGAGATCTTGGCATTAGCAGCTATGAATTGTATGCAGTGGAGGAGAGAGAAATAGCTGTTGCCCTTTCTTTATGATTACATCCAACGTGCCATCTTGTGGCCATTATCTTATAACAATGGAAGTGTAACCAACGGGGTCCCACAGGGCTCCTTCCTTTTAAAAAGCCAAGCAAGACGGTAACTCTAAAGCTCCTTGATATCAAAGCTTCCAACAATACCGAGGACTATTTCTGAACCCGAATTTTTCTCTCTAAATAACAGTTTATCCTTAAGGTAATCCACCAAGATTTTTTTTTTCGTCAAGTCCAATTACTGCACTGCAAAAGTAAAGGACGAACTTTCTTGGATGCAGCAATTAAGCTCTGGAATTCTCTTCTGCTGCCTAGTAGTAATAAACTTTATTGTATAGATAAAAATAATTCATAATAAAAAAGGAAATTGCTCTGTGAGTCAATAATAAAATATATACATAAAAGCCAGTTATAGATAATTTCCACTCATCAAAAAGGAAGCTTTTGCTTGCTGACTGATATGCCTATTCATAATGGATTTAAAAAAAAACACAAAAGTGTAGCTTCACCACTTTTCCTGCATCCGGTTTCAATAAATTCTGGACAGAGTTAATTTACTTCCCAAGAGAAGTAGAGGTGAATATATACATATTAAATATTCAATTGATTTCATATACCCAGCACAGGCTGCACATTTCAGGGCGGTTCAGTATGTACATCACACTTTATCGGATCACGCCCACTTGGGGCGGAGCTACAGGGCCGAACCCGTGTGGCCCCGGTGCTTCAGTGCCGCTTCCAGCATTCAGAGAGGTCATCAGGGAGGCAATACGGGAGTACTTTGCTATTAATATGGGGTCGCTCCAATCTGCTGGAGTGATTAGAGAGGTCTTCAGGGTGACCTTAAGGGTAGAAATGCATGGCAAGGGCATATCCGGTTTTGTGTGGGAGACACAGTCACACTCCTGGGACAACAGATCGCAGACACAGACAGGCAAGCCTCACACACTGATGCGATCTGGGAAGTGCGACACAAGTTACGGGATGAATTAGAGAAGCAGGACTACCCCAAATACACGGAAACACAGCATGAGCAGGGTGAAACACCTGGCCGGCTGCTCGCATGGATGGTTAACAGAGAGAGAGGGGCGGGAACGCTTAGAGATGCGACTGGGGGACTTTGATGGCTCAGAATGCTATATTGGGCCAGTTCACGGAGTTCTACTCAGTATTATAAGCACCACAGAGCGATGAGGCGGGAATAGATGCAATATTTGATGAGGCGCAACTACGCCAAGTAAATGAGGACAGACTGGCCCTACTGAACACACCAGTAGATGAAACAGACATCAGATGGGCTATTAAACATATGAACACAGAGAAGGGAATGGGGAATAACGGGTTGAAAGATTAATTTTACCAAACATGTGGATCTAGTGTGCTCACCACTGGTAACCATGTATCAGAAGGTGTTTGAGTCTGGGGTGCTACCAGCGTTACTGAGGGTGGCACACATACCTAAACCATGGAGGGATCCTACTGATTGCGAATCACTTTGACCACAGTCGATGGTTACTGTTGATGCAAAGATACTGGCCCAGCGATTGTCGAAGGCAGCAAAGGGGATCATCCACACACCAGGCAGGGAGGAGTTGTAGGTGACACACACCACATCCACTAATATAGGAAAGGCTTTCCTGATCATTGAACAAGTCATGAAAGGGGAGGAGCCCCACACCCTGGCCAGTTTAGATGAACATAAGGTATTTGATTAAGCTGATTGGACGTTTATGGACAGGTCACGGAGACGGTGTGCTCTGGGGGAAGAACTACTTGAGATGGGTGTACCTTCTGTCTGCTGACAGCAGGGCTAGAGTGAAAGAGGGCCATAGACTAACAGCTGGCTGATTGACACGGGAACCCGACAGGGATGCCCTCTATTCCCACTCACATTCACATTGGTTACAGAACCTCTGGCACAGATTATACAAAATAGACATACAGGTGCTGGTATGTTGCTAGGAAGCAGACGGGAGGTCATCTCATATGCTGATGACATCCTACTGACCCCGAGGATCCCAGTTGATACGTGGAGCACGATTATTGATACAACAGCTGAGGTGGGAGCACACTCCGGGTTCCGGTTGAATGCAGACAAATTGGTGCTTTACCCCGTATCATCAACGTGGGTTGTGGATGAGGATATAGGCACCATAAGAGTACAGACCATGCCTGTTAAATATCTATGGGTACACCCAAGCTCAGATGTGACTGAAACCTACAATTCTAAAGTAGGCACCCTGCTGGGGAGCCTGGAGCGCAGCGTGCGCATGTGGCTTCAATTGCCAATATCCCTGATGGGGTGCACAGCTATTTGAAAAATGATCACATTGCCTAGAGTTCTGTAATTGCAAATTAGACGAATTGCTCAGGCTGCCGTATTGGGGACAGGGAAGGGAATGGATACGCTTGGAGGTCCTGAAACTGCATTGGGATAGTGGAGGGTTACAAGTACCGAATTTCAGGGCTTACTACTGGGCTGCTCATTTACAATATACAGTATCATGGCTTCAAGTGGGAGCACTGACCCAGTGGTTGAAACACTGGTGTGCCTGGCCCGCCCTCGGGAATGGTTGGCACTGCCTCTTGTCCCCCGGAAGGAAAGAGCTACCTCACCCCTGCAAGTTTGGACCCTGCTGGAAATATGGGAGAGGGTATCTAAAAGAGATGGAGATATGTATATACATGCAGCATTTGATCCTGTGGCATACAGGGCTCAGCCCCATGATACCCATATTCTTAAGATGCCGAAAAGGGGGAGATGTCCCACATAATATAGGCAACCTGTATGCGGATGACCAGATGGTTATGCAGACTTCTGTGCTAGATGAGAGGGTGGATGGCGACTGCTTCATGGCATTCTATAGTCTAGCGGCACCCCAGTTTTGGGCCGTAAGGCCTGGGAAGGTTTCCCACAGGAGCCAGAAACTCACGTGCTGAATCAAACACTACCCTATATGGGGGACGTCATTAAACTTCTCACAGATATGCATTATTATCACGGTGCAGAACTGCCTGCCTGGAGGCACTGAAGTTACAGTGGGAAGGTGATCTAGAGGGTGAGTTGAGGGAACAAGAATGATTATCCATATTGAGTAAGGGCAGGAAAGTCTCACCTAATGCGCATCTGAATTTGATTCATTAAAAATGTGTTCATAGAAACTATGTCACACCGCAGTGGTTGCACAGATTAGACCCCTCCAAACCAGAACAATGTCCCAAGTGCAAGACAGCAGTGGGGACCTATATACATTTGTGGTGGACACGCCCAGGGTTGAACACTTTTTGGGATGAGGAGGTGAGGGTTCTGGGGGTCTTGACCGAGCTGCCGATCCAACCAGCGATCTTGCTGGGCCTGGTGACTCGAGGAAAACACACTAACCATGCATAAAAGGTGGTGGAGCTGGGTTTCGTGGTGGCCAAGAAATGTATAGCTATGCAATGGATGACAATAATAGGTTGTCAATATGGTTGTGGGAATTCCCAAGATGGATGCGGGCAGGTTTTGGAATTAAAGGTGGTCTACATTGTCTAAATGCTATTCGTGACAAAAGACAAATGTAATTGCTATAGCATGCTCCCAGTTGGGGGCTGCGGGTGAGGCAGGGGGAAAAGGGGTAATGGAAGATCATATGAAGCTATAAAGTTGAGTTGTTGAAGAAACCAATAAAAGAAATATAAAAAAAAATATTCAATTGATTCATCATAAATATTACAGAAACGATATAAACTAGATTTAGGGTGTTAACCCCCACTAAGATCCTTCCATCTAATGGACTGATATTTAAAAATCTACAGTGTAAAATTTCATTTTTTGCCGTGGACAATAAGTTAGTCTTAATGTAATACTGTTGTGTCCTTGTTGGCAATCTTGGATGTAACCATGAAACTTATATTCCAGGCAGCTCTTAAATCCCATTCATAGGCATGTTTTTCAAGTTTTGTTTTTAAAAATAATCTACTGACAGGCAATGATAGATTAGCTATAACCTCCAACGATGGCAACTGGTGTTTTCCAATTATCATGTTAATGGTACTTCTAATAGAATGGATAGAGATTTTTTTTTTTAATGAAAACACTTCCTTAAAGATTAAAAATAGAATATCTTAATGACAGTGAGCACAATCACAGAACTAGAATATTAACTGGTGTTTGGTGTAAAAACAGTAAAATGGAAGCTCTAACTCATGTTGCAGTCTACACTGAGGAGTGAAAGATCTTAACTTTAACAACAGTGATTGCATAAATAACATATCAGGTGTTGGTATTTTATTTGCAGGTACAGCTGTGGATTCATAAAGTAAACCATCAACAAGTTAGAAAGTATGCACATCAAGTGTGGGGCTAATTGCTCTACTCCCAAATTTATTAGAAAGCCTTGTAATAGAAAACTTAATTTTCCTGCTTTTGTATTCAAGATTACAAAAATGCAAGTTCTAACTTAACCTGCTCTCAATAGTTAAGCCCAAATAAGGATAGATGGTGACATGTTCTATGGCTGTACGGTCAAATTGTCATAACAAAACAGGATTTTTTCAACTAAAGCACATGACAGTTGTTTTTGCAAAGCTTATTGCATGGCTAGTTTATTGATTACATTGCTCTAGTCTATGACGTAGGTGCTGAAACGTAATCTGTATCATTGACAGAACTACTAAATCATTAGCCTAAGCCAGATTATTTAGTTTTACGTCCCAGTTTTGGGGCTAATCCAACCACAAGATCAAAGAAATCGAGGAGGTCTATTATGTAAAGGAAAATAAGAGAGGGCTAGTATAAAGCCCTGTTTCACTCCTTGGCTCTAGAGATCTTCAGGAGTAAACCTCTACCATTCAATAATTTTATATGAAATAAAGTATTCATGTAAAAATCAATCAAAATATGCAACAGAATATCGTCATCCCCCTAGAACTGAAGTTGGAGCCATTGGTGATTTCAGTGTACCTTACAGAAAGCCTATAAAGCAGACAAAAAGTTTGCTCCTGCTTGATTGAAGGGTACAGCGAGTCAGATTATTTAGAACCATAATAGATTCAATGGTGAAGCACCAAGGTCAAAGATCAGCCTGCGTTTACCACAGTAGGCCTCTTGCATACGCCTATTCCCATCATTTTCTCAGTATGAATTTTGCAAATAACTTTGTGAAATTCCAGTAGTGCAAGTACACGGTGATGTTTTGGATCTGATCGCAAGTAATGTTTGTAAAGTAGTTGCAGTATTTAGCCTTTCCATGAGTCAAAAATGGCCTCAGAGTTGTACTTTTGTGAAAAAAGATGCTTCAAATTCTATGTCACAATGTGGGGTTATTGCTAGATATGGCAACTGGGATGCCATTATGGCAGGGAGCCCAGGACGAACAACTGGCTTTTATTAATGGCGACACATCATCCCTATATATTAATAATGTTTGATTGTTAACTCAAGAAACAAGCTGGAAATTACTAGTTTAAGGAGCGGAATATAATATTCATATAAAAGGCTCTCAGACATCAGATGTAATACTGTAAGCATAATAATACAACAACAATTCATGCCAGAACCTATTAAAAGCCAGAAACGTCTTGTAGCTCTGTTTCTTAGGCTACCTAGTAGTTAAAACTAGAGAAATTCATGCATATGTTTGTTAATGTTGCTTGCTATTTTTTGCACTCACATTTTAACAAGGGTGTCATGGGGTAAGGGTGTAGGCTACTTAATGATACTACACAATGACTTCCTATACATTGGTTTTGCATCTGTTAACGACAGATGAAATCTAGACTGTTTATGGCAAGCCTTTCGAGGTTCTTTAATGTGTTTGTATTAGAAAAATAAACATTTAAAAAGGAATTACAATAAAATTCCATTATATTTGACAAACATCCAATTCGTAAGCTGAAGAATCCTAAAATCATAAGATTTTAGAGAACCAGACGTTTGATTAGATAATGGCTTATTCTACTCTATTATTTACAATAGTGCGATTTCCACTGGGAGTCAGATTTATTAATGCATGCTGAATAAAACAATGAAACCAAACTATGGGAAAAGGATAGAGTATTGTGGTCGCTCTCATTTTGAAAAATAATTTTAATCCTGGAGCAGCTGTGGAAATCAGATAACTGTAAAAACGTATAATCAAGAGCTGACCAGTGAGACAGGAAAGATGGGTATCTTGGACTGGTCTGTGAGCAAGACAATTACAGTTTAAACAATTTGTTTTGGTTGAAAATATATCATCATATGACTGATGTCTGGTAATAAACAATGGCTGTGGTATACTATATTGATGTCACATTGATTCTGGAGAACATATGCTAAGAAAGCTTTTAATGAATACATTTTAATTAAGAGCCCAAGTAAATATTCTTAAAATGTTACAATATTTACCAACCAGAAATTCAGTTTCAGATAAAACTGATGTTAGGCTTGTGCCATTTTTCAAAGAGATGGAGGAAAATTAACATTAAGAATTTGAACTTCATCTCAAGGCAATAAGCCATATAAGGATCAAATGTAACGCCAGGTACGAATTTGCAATTGATGCCTAATTTAGAACCAAACATGTCTAATACAGAATTAACTGGGGTAAGGAGCTTGCCACTAGGTCTGCCACTTGATGCCTTTGAGGCTAAGGTTTCATATGTGGCAAGTGTTAAATGTGAAATTAGACAATTTCCATGTTTTCTAAAACCCCATGACGGAAAAAGGAATTTGAAAATGTTTTAAATTTTCATCCCCTTATTTTGTCTTTCAATACCAGCACTGCTTCAGGAACAGATTTTGAGAAAAGGGTTAGAGGGGAGAGCTTTAAATGTTGTAAGATTAGGAACTTTGAGCAGAGCTTGAATGAAACATTGAGGTTGGTGTGGATTCAAAAACATACAGGGGGTGATTCTGACCCCGGCGGTACAAGACCGCCGGGGCCAGGGTCGGCGGGAGCACCGCCGACAGGCCGGCGGTGCCCCGCAGGGCATTCTGACCGCGGCGGTTCGGCCGCGGTCAGAAGAGGCAAACCGGTGGTCTCCCGCCGGTTTACCGCTGCCCTTAGAATCCCCCATGGCGGCGCAGCTTGCTGCGCCGCCATGGGGGATTCTGACACCCCCTACCGCCATCCTGTTCCTGGCGGTTTGCCCGCCAGGAACAGGATGGCGGTAGGGGGTGCCGCGGGGCCCCCGTAAGAGGGCCCCGCAAAGTATTTCAGCGTCTGCTAAGCAGACACTGAAATACGCGACGGGTGCAACTGCACCCGTCGCACCCCTGCAACTCCGCCGGCTCAATTCTGAGCCGGCGTCCTCGTTGCAGGGGCATTTCCTCTGGGCCGGCGGGCGCTCTTTTGGAGAGCGCCTGCCGGCCCAGAGGAAATGTCTAAATGGCCGCCGCGGTCATTCAGCGGCGGTACCTTGGCAGACGGCCTCCGCCGTCCGCCAGGGTCATAATCAGGCCCACAGTGTAGAATCATTGCTAACGCACAAATGATTTTTGGATTGAATGTCCATGGACAGATTAACTGCTAATTGAGCTGCTCCATATGAGAATGTAGCCTCTGGAACTTTAAAGTTGATAGTTAGTCCTCTGCCCTTTGTCAAGATGTTTTGTTCCTGAAAGGTACCTAATGATATTTATTTATTAGGGCTTAAGATCAAAGGCTAGTTATTTTAGTAACCTTTTTTATTAGTATTTCCATAGCTAGGTGAACTGAACGTTTCTCCTATACTCTGTCACCACAAGACACAGACAACCAGAAAGCAGATTGTACAATTAGTTGGTGTCCAACTTGTTAGGAAGTTAATCCTTAAACTATCAACTGAGTTTCTATCTTTGAACTTAGGATATGAGGACAACAGTAAAAAAAATATTACATCTATTTAGGACATCATGTGGTCCTTCAGAAAAGTACCAGGGAATAAAAGCAATCTGAGTGCTGACAAAACCTCCAGTCACACTTGCATTCAAAGTAAGGTTTCAAGGTTCAAGGAACTATGGTTATGGAAGAGTAGATCAAGTAGGTAGAAAGATCGGAAATGGTACCAGGGTGGTGGAGAATTTTTTGCTGGGCCTTATTGGTGGTTGACTGACATTTGGTTAACATAATTTTGTAACACAATCTAGAGACTTGTCAAGCTGGAGGGTGTTTTGCCAAAAGGTTATCTATGCCCACCTGTGTTTTCAAAATCAAATTATCTGATTGAACAAACTCTGGCCGGGACTGGTTTTGGAACAGTTGCCACTGAAACTAGCACAGTTCCAATTTTCTATTATTGAGGTGTTGATCTTGGAAAAATGGTTGTAGTTGTTGCTAGCAAAGTCACTGTCGTTAGGCAGAGTCTTCGGTGATGTATTTGATGTCATCAGATGCTGAGCAGGCGACAGACTAAGAATTATTCTACCCTTTCTGAATGAAGCGGGACGTTTTGAAAGATAGGTCCAAAATTGCCTAGATTTCTGCATTTATCTAATTTTCTAAGTGTTTGCAACATTTATTTACTCATATAAGGCAACACATTACCACCCAAATTGTGATCAACTTAACATGTTGTCTGGGCAAAAAATGCCAAGCCTTGTTGTAGGACTACCAGGACTATCCTAATCAATACTGAGATTTAAAAAGTAGTTTGATGAATGATTATCAGATTTGATGTGGGATTGAAATGTAATGGGTAATCAGTAACACTGGAATACAAAACTGTCATTATAGGAACCGTTATTTTCACTGGTTTGTACATTTATAGATAAATCCTTAGTTAAGGTGAGTTGTGGAACTGTAGAACCAGCCCTTGTTAAACGGTTCTTTGAGCTGATTAAAATATAACCAATTTTATTTGGCAGGAGTCACAATTGATTAACCAAATTATCTACATGAAAAAGATCACCACTGAGTGTAACTTCTCAAGATTCTCATTTAGTAGTGTTACTTGACCTAAGACTGTGTTAATAGTTCCTGCACTTGATTCAACGTCCTTCAAGAAAACACTTGGTGTGAGGTAGCAAGATGCCACTCATTCTCATTAAAATAGCAGAAATAGTGTCCATGGCAGTCGAATTACGATACGCTGGTGGGGCATCATCATGAGTGTACCAGTCTGATAAATCCAACCCCTTCTCTTCTTCCTCTATTTAAGTGATCACTTTAAAACAGAATGAAGTTGAGTAGCAACACTGGAAGTACTTGGATAAGAAGTGCATTAAGTTCCTCTAAGCGAGCTAAAGTTGTTGCATGTTCAAAAGAATCATTTGCATCATAATTGAGGACAAAATTGAGAAGTTTGTTGAAAAGAATTAAGGAGATTTCATTGGATTCATCATCTTCAAAATCATCACAACCATAAATGGACTCTGACTCATGCAGCTGGGAATCCTGTCTTGGCAGGGCGGGGGTCTGGGTGGTGGTGGGGGGAAGGGATTGTGTGTTGGTTATTTACTGAGTTAATCATTGTAGTTTAGTATGACACATTAAGCTAACGGGTAACACTACTGACAGAAGTAGATACTCTGGCAAACCTTCTGAAAGACCAGTTGGCTATGTTCAAGAAGCAAGATTTGTTTGTTGTTTGGACAAAGTATGGTTGTTAAGAGTTGATTTGCAAAAGAGGACCAGATTTAATTTTTTCACCCCTTAGTTACATCCTCCATCAATGTAGTCACTAATTCCTTATTGGACGCAATTCTTCTTCTTCTTAGCATGATTAATCATGATATAAAGAGTCTTTTTCCTGGTGGGAGCTTTCAAACTAGCTAGAGGTCATGAAAGTTAAGTTAACTGGCTCAAAGTGCCTTGTGGACTGCAGTTCTTAACTGATATTCATGATGTTTTGAAAGCAGCTAACGATGATAAAGAAGCTTATTGCACCACTTGTGACACCACCATTCGCTGGTAGAGGCAAAAAACAATCTGGTGAAATTCTCACTTATCTCCTCCCTTTAAAATTATTGTTGGCACCATGCCATCGCCTCCTCCAAGCCACCACCCAGCAAAATAGAGCTTTAAATGTTCCTTTAACTTATTGGTTTCAGCTTCTACCTCTTGTTATGTGTATGTTTCAGTGAAGGAATTATGCTCCTCCTCCTGGATGTCTCCAGTTTGAAAGAAGAAGGTTATAACTTGCTCAGGACCATGGTGACCGAAGAGTTTGCCCGCTCTCGAAGCCATGTCCCCATGGGGGAAGGCACAGTGACAAGGAGTGTTGCCTTCTTACCTCAAAGGAACTGTTAGCCTGAAGAGTCATGTAAACCAACATCCATGTTCTCCCACTCAACTCTTCTGTAAAATGCAGTGGTCAAATATCTACTTTTGTGACTTTTCTTGTGGCTTCTTTTTGTTGTCTTCGGACTTCTTCAGCGTAAGAGCTATCCAGCTAAGACTGCAGTTTGCTCCTAAGGCATGATGTGCTATGAAATAGGGGCATTTTTCACTGCTATTGTTCCTCAAGCTGCAAAAAGGAATCCCCTTCCTGAAAAAGGTAATGGATAATAGTCTATTCATATTTTATAAACTTATTTGTGCCTTTCAGGAAGGACCTTGTGCATTCACGTAAACATTCACGAAGCCTTCAGGACAGGCTCATGACCTTTCTTTTCCTGAGTAAGTTCAGAGGGGGGACCCCTCTATGTACTTTGCTGGGGGACCCTCTTAAGTTTCATTAGGCCACTGGTGGAATAGATAGAGTACACTGAGGGCAAATGTCAAACACTTTACAGTAACAATCACAACACTCTATGGATACATTTTTCCTTTTAACAGTTCCATGTCAACCAATAACACAGACCCATTGCCTTAGACTCCGATCGCAAACTATTTCTTTAAGTGTGCTGGCCCAAAAGGACTCTGCTGAAACAGCACCACAGGCCTCCTTTAAAACAGAAACACTGAGTCACTTTTATTAAAAAAAAAGTGATCAATTTCATTACGTTAACTAGGCTTGGAATGTAGTGGTAGGTAAACGGTGTAGAACATTTGTGCCTCACATATTTTACATGTGTTTGGACAGTGTTTGGACATGCACTATGCATTATAATTTAAATGTTATAAACTGCACCACTTATTTGAAATTAAAGAATTGCAATCCAACGAGGAGTTATGCAACAACACATTCAAAAATATTCTGTCAACTCAAGATTGAGTTAAACGATTGCTGGTGGTTTGCGTTTTTGTACAAAAAGGGAAATAGTCGTCATACAAAACAGAACAGTCTTTTCATAAAAAACAATAAGTGGAAATGCTGAAGGAATAGTTACTTGTAATTTATCTCTCAGACATTTAAATGTAGTACATCTTAAATATTTCAAATCACGTTGTTTTGTTTTTGACAGAATTCGAAGTCTGATAAAATTGCTAATTTGTTTAAAAAAATACTTACAGTACGATTTCCACACCGGCGGTCTGTATTCATCATTATCTGAAAGATGAAAGCAAATATTAAGGTAAACCTTCACAGCCATGCATAAACTCTTGGCCATCTCTGGGTCCCACTACCTGCCCTTTAATGATTATTTTATCACTGCTGCCTTACTTAATTGTTTTTTTTTTTTTTATAGAATCTGTTTTTATTAGCATTTTTACAGCATACAGCCAGCTGATCCTGAGTTTAAAATACATATGTCAACACTTTAATAAATGAGATTATTGCTACAGTCAATCTTGCAACATATACATCTCTATTATCCATGTCATTAAGCCACACATATTTCCAATTTCTGACATATATTTCTGCAGTCATTACTTTAGTTTCAATTAGCATATCCTCCCGTTCTCCTAAGTTTCCTTATCTATGTCACTCAACATTTGACTATCTCTCTCTTCAAAATTCTTTACAAATATACCCCAGGTTTGTATTTCGTCCTTTGCCTTATCGTCTGTTCTTACTCATTTAAGGTGTACCTTCTCCGCCAAAGCCATTCCAGTACGTCCCTCCACCACTGTTCCACTCTTGGCCCTCAATGGATCAGACAAGTGATAGCTGCTCTTCTTTTGGCTAAAGGAAGTGTCAACTGGGTAAACTTGTATTCCATTTTCTTTGTTTTTGTAAATGTATTATCTCCCAGAAGTCCAGCCTTGGGTTCACATTGCATGTGGATACCACATGCTTCCTCCAGGTATGTTATCACTGCTTTCCAGTATATCTTAACCTGGGGGCACTACCATGCTAAATGTAGACAGGTCATCGCACTCTCTGGGCATCTGTGGCACCCCTTCGATTTCAAGGGGTCCATTTTATGGAGTATTAATGGCGTGACATATGTGCGATGTAAATAATTAAAGTGGGCCAATTTAAATCTCGCATTACATAACACTGTATGAACCAGTGAACACATTCCATTCAAGCGGGAGTCATCAATCTGTTTCCCGCAGCTCTTCTTCCCATCCAATTTTTGACCCAAGCTGTAGTTTTGGCTTACCTGCGAGAAGAGCCTTATACAGATACGTGATCAAGTGAAGTGTCCCTCCCAACCGCAGTAGCGCCCGTAGTAGGAGTGATGTCGCCGGAGTATTCAGGCATTCCAGCAAGATCCCTTTTATTATATTTGCTATACTTGTGTGTAGTAGGAACTGGCCCTCCCCCATGGTGAACTTGTCTTGCTCTGCTTCAAAAGTGATGAAAGTATCTTCGGGATAAAGGTCTCCTAAAGTTTCGCATCCCCCTTCCGGCCATGTTGTAGTGTCAACAGCATCCGCTAGGACACGGAAAGCGGGTAAATCTCAGAAGGGCAGTTCTCTAGCAAATGGCACTCTCCTTAACATCACTTTCACTGTGCGTTCCCACAGGGTTGCCGTAAGCGTAATGAGATATGGCACCCCCTCAGTGTGCCTGCTGCCAGAATGTAACAACTGTGGTAATGTATTTATCCTACTGCCATCTGCTAGAAGTGACCTCTCCCAGTTCTCGTCCTCTGTATACCAGTGTGCAGCATGTTGGAGTTGCGATACTAGGTAGTACATCTCCAAATTCGGTAAGGACAGACCACCATCACGCGTAGGCAGATGTAGGTATTCCCTCGCCACCCTGCATCTACTGCCCCTCCAAATAAGTGTGGTAAGCAATGAATGCAAGTGCCGGAATGTTGCCCTAGGGAGAGTATCAAATGAATTTTGAAGTGTGTTTAAGCAGCGGGGCAGAAAGACCATTTTTGCCACCACAATTCGACCTATCATTGAGAGTGGGAGTGTGTTCCAGAATTGTATTGAGGCCTTAAGTTTCTCTATCACTCTGTGTTATGTTGTAGTCGTTCGTCATGTACCTGCTATCATCACTCATAGGTACCTGAATCTATCCGTCTCCCAACGCAGCTGGAGGGATGGCAACATTCCCTGCTCCATACCCGCCAACCCACCCAGTGGAAACACCAAGGACTTACCCGCATTGATTCGAAGGCCAGTAATGTCCCCAAAAGAATCTAGGTATTGCAACAGTAAGGGTACTTAAGGTAAAATAGCATGTCATCTACATACAGTGACACCAAATGTGTTGTGCTGCCTACCCTGATCCCCCATCTCATTAACCCCTTTGCTGCCAGGCCTTTTCCCCCCTCAGATGCCAGGCCTTTTTTTGGCTATTTGGGGCAGTATGCGCTTAGGCCCTCATAACTTTTGTCCACATAAGCTACCCACGCCAAATTCCTGCCCTTTTTTCCCTGCATCCTACGGATTTGAGAAGTACCCAGAGTTTCTGGGTTCCCCTGAAGGAGACCAAGAAATTAGCCACAATACAGCACAAATTTCTTTTTTTCCCAAAACTAGCATGTGAATTACAGGGCATTTCTCAAATAGATGTCTTTTTTACACACTGTCTTACATTTGGAAGGCAAAAAAGTAGGACAACACAAGGGGCAATAACACTTGTTCTGCTATTATGTGTTCCCCCAAGTCTCCCGATAAAAATGGTACCTCACTTGCGTGGTTAGGCCTAATGCCCACGACAGGAAACGCAACATGGACACATCACATTTTCCCAAAGAAAACCAACGGGATTTTTGAAAAGTGACTAGCTGTGCATTTTGGCCTCTAGCACAGCCTGCACCTAGGAAAACTTACCAAACCTGTGCATTTTTGAAAACTAGACAACTAGGGTAATCCAAAATGGGGTGACTTGTGGGGTTCTCACCAGGTTTTGTTACCCAGAATCCTTTGCAAACCTCAAAATTTGGCCAAAAAAAAACCTTTTTCCTCACATTTCGGTGACTGAAAGTTCTGGAATCTGAGAGGAGCCACAAATCTCCTTCCACCCAGGGTTCCCCCAAGCCTTCTGAAAAAAATGGTACCTCACTTGTATGGTTAGACCTAGTGCCCGCGAAAGGAAATGCTCCGAAACACTATGTGGACACATCAAAATGATCAAATACTAAATTACCTGTTTTTGCGGGGGCGGGCACCTGCGTTTTTGGTCCTGGGCTCAGCAGCCATATGGGGAAACCTACTAAACCCAAACATTTTTGATAACTAGACACCTGAGGGAATCCAGGGAGGTGTGTCTTGCGTGGATCTCCCAATGTTTTCTTACCCAGAATACTCAGCAAACCTCAAATTTAGCTAAAAAAAAAAAAAAAATCACATTTCTCCCACATTTCTGTGTGGGATCACCGCACCGGGACAAATTTCCTACCACCCAACGTTCCCCTCAGTCTCCCAGTAAAAAAGATACCTCACTTGTGTAGGTGGACCAAGTGCCTGTGACAGGGAAGTTTCAAAAACACGTCAAAATTGATGGGGAGCCAAAGCGGGTCCAAAAGGGCAGTTTGGAAAGAAAACATTTTTAGGCTGACAAGTGCGGCAGAATTTTTATCGGTATAGATGAGACAATGCTGGGTGGTAGGAATTTTGTGGATTCCAGAAGGTTCCATCACAAAAATGTGGGAAAAATGTGTGATTTTCATCAAAGTTGGAGGTTTGCAGGGCATTGTGGATAAGAAAGTGGTGCGGGGTGCATGTGAAGAACACCACCCTGGAATCACCCAGATGTTTAGTTTTCAGATGGGTCTAGGTATTGTGGATTTTTCTACATGGCAGCGTCCCAAAGTCCAAAAAGTGCAGCCCTCACCATTCCAAGTGGGCCGATTTTGAGAGCTAGCCAAGCTCTCATGGCCCAAATGTAAAACCAAAACCCAAAATAATCAACTGTCTTCTTGCTTGCCGTGGGATAAGATGTTTTAGTGTGCTGGGGAGAGCTGAAAGACTGCCCCCTGCAGCTGGGGTGGGGGCATAACCAGGCCCATACTGGTTGGTAGCCATCACCCCACAATTTTTTTTTTTTATTCCCTGGCATTTAGTAGACATTTTTTTGCCAGTTTTTGCGCATCTCGTGCAAACAGGATATCCCTATGCCCTGCTGTTTAAGCACTGAGAGCACTCTATACCGCTTCTGGTAGGATCACATTTCCCGGACGTTCCAGGTGAGGAGATTCCACTTAGTCAGGCTATGCATAATCAGTGCAGTATATTTTTGTGTGGTTCAGATGAGCACGTTTTATCATATCAGTGAGGCAGCAATCCCAAAAAATTAACTCAAGAAAAATTCCAACAAAACATTGCCCCCCTCCATTTCCCTGGACAAGAAAGTACTAACCAGTTTCACATTCTCGGCCACATGTCTAGATGTGCCAGGATGTGCACCATCTTCCCCAATAATCTACCAGTGAAGGCTCCGCACCTCCGAACCCACTAATGACAGTATTTCTATCATTTCATTCTGCACTTCTACATTCCAAAGCACCCTGCCAGGGATAATGTTATTAACAAGGGCAAATCAAGTGTGTTCACCACAATTAGCTCTCTGGTATCTTGTCAGGAAATTGTCAGCCCTTAACATTTCAGCCAATTAATATACCCCCCCTCCACTAGGAACATTCGGTGATTGCTAATTCAGTAAGTTCTTTTCCATCTGCCATTCTCCTCCTCTCCGATGTTATTTGTCACCCTCGTCGGCTTGTGTCTCCAGTCCAACAAGTTGCTCATTGCTTAATAAGATAGCAGTTTACAAATACCACGCCCCATGTCGAGATCAATGTTTTGTGGAAAAACCCTGCCTGAGTATGCAGCGACATACAGTCCTCATGTCATTATTCCTGATAGCCGGGAGTGTCTCCAGTCACATCTGCTGTCCTAGAGGCTGGGGCAACTTGGTCCGAGGCTGTAGGTGTAGTCTCTAGCTCTCTGCCAGAGGCCTACCCCTTGGACTCTAGTGCCTCATGCCGGTCTTCTGGTGTGGTAACCATCATGCCATCCTCTCGAATCACCACTCAGCCAGAGCCCTGTCAGTGGACTGCCCCCTCTGCACCAGCCGGCCCTTCCTGGACCTGTGAGTTCCCCCACTCCTGTCAGTCTGTTCCTGGTGTGCCTGCAGAAGTCCCCGCTCCGGCGCAGTCATATCAAGCCACGTCCAGACCTCATCTGGTTGTTCAAAGAAGTGTGTCTTCCCTATACATATTATTTTCATTTTTTGCTGGCTATAGGAACATGTAGCGTACATTCAAAGTCCGAAGACGTTTCTTTACCTCTACGGAAGTTTTGCGGCATTCTTGGAAGTGACATGTATAGTACTGGTAAATTGCAATATTGTGCCTTTCATATGGTGGAGTAGGATTGTCTCTAGCCGCTCTGAGGATGGTATCTCTTTCTCTGTAATTGAGGAGTCTGGCTATCAAGGCCAGCAGGGGGCTTGGCAGCCAGTGCCCTATGCGCCCTTTCTATCAAAAATTGTATTGAGAGCCTCGCTGGTTTCAGCTCCGCTCGCACCCAGGCTCATTGAACTGTTCAGCTGATTATCCTTCCACTCCCTCAGGAAATCCCAGGAGGCAGACGCTGTTCCACCTGGAGTGGCCTTCCTCATCATCTGCTCTATTTTCTAGCTCTGCCGTCACTTTAGTCATTTGCGTCATCTGTTGCTTCAGTTGCCTTACTTCAGTTTGCAAGGATGTTTTATTTGTTTCCGTTTGTGACACTTGGTCAGTTACCTTCCGCAGGTCTGCCCTGAGTAGATTGCCTTCTATGGAGACGCCAGGTAACTGTCCCTCCAGTGCCACATGTGATCCCTGTGTAGCCTCTATTAGTGCTGCCCTCGAGGGTTCCTCCTGCTCTTCCAGGGATAGTTCTGAAGAGTCCCCCATCTGCCTGAAGAGTCGCTGCGTGGACTGTTGCGGTGTTGTATATTGGTTAATGGTGTGCCCTGAGGATGCCTGCATGCCCGATCTTTTCCCATTCCTCTCTTTGTTCCTGTCACTGATCCAGGCTACCGCTTTCTCCGATGTGGCAGTTGCAACCAGTATGTCCCCCCCCCCAGTGGGGCTGCAGCGTCTCCGTGCCGTGCAGCCGGGTCTCACACGCACCTGGGCCCTCCAGTTGACCCAGTGTCCCACCAAGATTATATGCTCCATGCAACTTCATTGGTCAGCAAAGTGACCCCTCCCGCTCCCATGCAGTGCTCGGCAGTCTATGGCTGGTGTAAAATACCACCGCACTCGCCTACCTGCTCGATAGGCATTCGTCTCCACTGGGCCAGCGTTCACTTCTTCCAGCAGGGCACTGTGCAATGTCAAAGGGGTCTCCAAGCCTGGCCAGCGGCCTCCAGACCCCTTGTCCGCGCAAAGGTTCATGAACGGGGTGCTACCACCCCTACTGTCCCCCCGGTCCTCAAGTGGACCTCAATGTTTGCTCCTCAGGAATGCAGGTAGCCCCTCCAGGGAGCAATTTACAGGCCCAGTCTTCTCCACTGATTTCAGGCCTCTCACAGTCCCCTTGCTGCTCCCGCTCTCTTGCCTGGGCGGGACCTCCACTGCCTCAATCCCCGGTCGCAGTTTCCCCTCACCTTCAACTCCAGGCCTCAGTGGGACGGCCCTCTCCGCTCTCCATCGGTTCCCACACAGAGCTGCACTGTGGCAGTCCATCCACGACCACCCAGAGGGTTCCGGCAAGCCTCTGCCACCCTCAACGGCCTTGAGCAAGATCCAGTTGACCCCTCTGTTAGGATCTGCACCCTTCTCCGTCTCTGGCCCTGCTGGTCCCGCCGCCTCTACTGACCACAGGCCTCTTACTTCCCTCTCGTCGCTCCTGCGTTTTTATCAGGGTGGGTCCTTCACCATCTCATGGCAGTTGGTCTTCCTGTCCTTGCACTACCCCCCCACCCCTCGCTGGCCCTCCAACTCTGTCAGCATACTACCGGAGAGGAGGCCCTCTCCACGCCACAGCAGGCCCCAAGCTGGGCTGCCCGTGACTGGCTGGTCTGTGACTGCCCTGGAGGACCCCTGATTGTCACCCTCACTGGCCCCAGGTGAAGTGGCCTCTTCACCGGTCGGCTCCACCGATGACCGGTTCCGCGGCCCTCAGTGCCTCCAATCTGCAGGCCCGACCACCGCAGGCAGCCAGGTCTCCACCAGGGGCTGAACATTATGTCGGGGCAAGGATCAGCCCCCGCCACGTAATCGGGGAATGGGGATTTACGAGTGCAGTCCAACCAGTCAGAGTGCAGTTACATACAGAATAATACTGGATACGGAGGTCAGCCCATGGAGCTCCCTAGAAGCGCGTCCTGTCGGACATTTTTCTGCCCACGCCCCCATGTAACTTTAATTTAATTTATATTTACTCAGCTTTATGAATAGTATACTCTAATGGTACACTCTTCAAAATATTGCTACTACACCTAAAGACAAAAGGGAATGTTCTTACTTCGAATGAGATTTAAATCCATTCTCCAACAGCACAATCACAGGATGTAGATCTGCCTTACTTTTGCTCCTAAGACAGCAAAACTAAGGAGTGCTGAGTTTTATACATGCAACTGTAAGTGCTGGATGTGGGCTTCTCCAGTTAAAATATGTCAGGACAGGGAGTCCTCTTTGTACGTCTCTTTATGTCACCTCGTGCTTCCCTTCGCTGTCAGGCATTAATGCTGCTGCCCTACTTAGGAACATAACCTGGCCACAAAAATCTATAAATAACATATGAGTTCATAAGAGACAGGTCATCCTATCACCACTATGCAAGAAAAATAAGGGATCTGGAAGCCAGCTCCATGCATGGATCATCCAAATACCCAGAAACAAACAAATAGGAGTACTAGTAGTCCCTATTGCCACACCAGAAGTCATACCTCAGAGTAGACAGTAGCACTCCTGTGAAACGCAACCGAACACATACAAGGCTCACTCTTGCGAAGGCACGGGGGAGACCGCAGCACTTGATTCCAATCTACTAAGCACTCACAAGGCACATCATTGCGGTTACAACAGCAGCACTGCCCTCAAATAAGAGAATATATAGATTCAAGAAAATCTATTTCACATTAGAGTGGAGCATTACCTTCGGCCAAAATGAGCAAAAACAAGACTGGCAGGAGAAATCACACTGTACAAAAACTTAGGGGACACGTCCCCTCGAAGTTCACACTACTCCATTAATCAAAACTAAGAGTCAACCAGGCTTTCCCAGCAGAACAACACTCATGCCTATTGGCAGATCAGGGCTCCCCTGATGGTGTAGCACTAATAGGTTTTGTCCATAAGCAGGATTCGTTCCCTGTGCCACACTTAAAATATGTAGCCTACCAGATTATTATCGTCCTTTACTGGCTATCACGTAATAGCAGGGCCACTGGAATTATGCAATTGCGGCTGTGTGTTTTTCGCATAGTTATAGATTTGCCACATAAGCCACCATCTGCTGGAAAATCTGCAGATTTTAACAAAAAAATAGTTACTAGCTCAAACTGTTTCCTAAAAAAAGCGACACGTGTTGCAGCGCAGTGAAAGGCCCTTTGCAAAGGTTCACTGGTCACCTTTCTGTTGCTTATTGGTACTTATGTGGTGTAATCAATGCCCAGACAATGATAAGTTTAAAAAAGGACAAAACATTTAAGGACAGTATCATTCAATGTGCCGCATTAGGCCACATTATTTGACATTCCTTGCAGCATAATTTACTCAACCTGGCCACATAATTTGGCCCTCCCCTGCCGCATAATTCCAGTGGCCCTGCACTATAGGTACTAATTGTAATAAAGTAAATGCTCACTTTTGCTGCTAAAAGTATTTGAAAATGCCTATTTTATCATCATCTTTCAATATTTAACCTTGTCCGCCATCACACTTCGCATCAAGAGAGCAACCTTTCTTCAAATTGTCATGCATCACGTTGATTTGTTACTTAATGTCTCAGTCAACTGATGTGCCTATACCTCAATTTGTTGTCACCCAACTCCATACACGAAGGCCATGTCCATTCTCAATTTCTGGGAACTACTTTCTCATTGCACATTGCCCTCTAGTTTTTCTCGTTTAACAACGAGCCAACCATGCCTTAGTTTCTCCACAAACGTCTTTAGGTTTAACTTGACAGTGCAGATGCCTTTCTGATCTATTACAAACAATTCTTTAAAATATGCACTGTTTGGGCTCTAGTTCGGCCCACACATGCATTTCATTTTCTCTTTATGCTATGGGCTATTTGGTGTACCATTATGCCTTCTAGGAAGTAGTTCCATTGGAATGCAAGAGGGACTATTTCACATTTGACAAGTATACTCAATCATCACATCCCTGGTGGTCCAGTGGGAAGCATATCTGCTCTGCGGCTGCTCCGTCCTCTCATACCTGATGGTCTGATCTCTGTTTTTCTGTTCTTTATTTCACCTTCCTTTTTCCTATCACTGCTTTTTTCACTTTCTCCATTTTCTCCTCCTTTGCGCCTTTTTCCTTTCCATGCCCTTGCTCATCCTCTGTGGCTCCGCCAACCGTCAGCGCTGTTTTTCGATGTCCTGCTTCCTGCTTCCCAGCTGTCCAATCCTCTCCAAACAATACTTAACAGCGGCCGCTGCGTGGTAAAGAAGCAACTTACTGACCTTGTCAGTAAGTTGCTTCCCCCACCGCACAGCTCCACCTGGTAGCTGTTGCTCCCTCACCCCCACTGGTTTAAGTTCAAGGCCACCCTCCACCCGCAGGCACCTGCCTGCGCCTCATCCCTGGTGGTCCAGTGGGGAACATCTCTGCTCTGCTGCTGACTATCCTTTTTCTGATTTCTGCTTTTCTCTCTGATTTCTGCGTTTTTATTTCACCTTTCTTTTTCCTATCATTGCTTTTTTCACTTTCCCATATTCTCCTCCTTTGCGCCTTTTTCCTTTTTGTGCCCTTGCCACTGCTCGTCCCCTGCTGCCCTGCCCACTCCAGCACTGTTGCCCCGCTTCCCAGCCCTCCCCAAACACTACTTAATGGCGGCTGCTGGCGGGCCAAAGACAATCCCATCTGCGCCCATCCAGGCCTGGACTGCGGCCAGCGGCAAGAACTCTGGTTCCCAGACCATCCACCACTACGACGCCAGCACCTTCAACCCCGGATGTTTCATTGCTTGCCACCTCGCATTGCCAAAGGACACCCAGAGCCCTTTCACCGGCTGCAACTGCACCTTCGCCTGCTGCCATACTCTAGACCACCCAACCGCACGACCAACATGAACCAAACCTGACCGTTTCAACTGCATCCTGCTCAACACACAACATAAGCCATAAGCACGCCTTGGAGGTCTGGGACCTGTTCATATCAATTTCCCCCGACATCGCATTCCTGACCGAAACCTGGATGAACCTCAACTCAGCCCCAGACATTGCCACCTCTATCCTGGATGACTACAAAATCATCCACAAGGACCGGATCACCCGACCGGGAGGAGGCATCACAATTGTACACAAAAGCACCCTCCGCTTCATGACCAGCGCAGACGACCACTTAGCCAGCATGAAACACCTCCACTTCCAGGTCCAAACCAAACCAAACTCCACCTTCCTCTGCACTCTCATCGCACCCCCACACTCTCGCCTCAATGGACTACATCCTCCTCAGTGACTTCAATTTCCACCTGCACAACCCCAACAACCACAAAACCGCATCCTTACTAGAGAACCTCACCACCATCTGACTCAAGCAATTGGTAACCTCTACAACCCACTCAGCAGGACACACACTCAACCCAATCTTCACAGGAAGCAACATCTCAGCCACACCTCCGAACTAAAATGGACCGACAACAACTGCGTCCAATTCTTCACCAAACCCACTGTTCACCACCAAGCCCACCGCTACATATGCGGAAGCTGGAACAAGGCCACTGAAGACCAGCTCACCGACACCCTCAGCAAATTATGCCCCCCCCACCAGCTGCCACGGATGTCAACACCTCAGCACGAACCCTCCAACTATGAATCTCCAACTGCGCCAACACACAGGCCCCCCTCAAGAAGCCATCAGGCAAGCAACCCTCCAAGAAACCCAGCTGGTTCTCCCCCACCCTCCAAGAGTCCAGGCACACCTGCAGACAGCTTGAGAAAAAAATGGAGAAGCAGCAAGACCTTGGGAGATCACACAGCCCTCAAGACCGCTGTCACCACACACCACCACCTCATCAGAACAACAAAGAGAACAGCCATTCAGGAACACATCAACACCAACGCTCACAACAACAAAGAACTCTTCATTGTGGTCAAGGAAGTCGCCAAACCACGCACAGACACATCAGACATTGCCCCTCCAAAGATTTCTGCTACAACCTCTCCACCTTCTTCCACCAGAAGATTAAGGAGATCTACGACAAAGTAGCACCCAGTCCACCTGTAACCACTGAACCCGCTAGCGCCAGACCCCACCAGACCCTGCTCAATTGGACCACCCTCACCACTGAAGACACCCTCACAATTATGAGGAGCATCCACTTCATAGACCCCTCGGACTCCGGGACACCTTCAACAGAGCCAGCACCTTCATCATACCCGAATTCTGCTACACCATCAACTGCTCCATTGAGACCACCACCTTCCCTGAAGATTGGAAACACACAGACATCAAACCCCTACTGAAGAAACCCTCTGCCGACCTGACGGACCTCAGGAACTACAGACTCATCTCTCTGCTCCCCTTCCCAGCCAAAGTCATTGAGAAGGTAATCAACATCCAAATCTCAAAGCACATCAAAACTAACAACATCCTGGAGCTCTCCCAATCTGACTTCAGGAGCAACCATAGCACAAAGACCGCCCACCTCGATGCCACAGGCATCTGAACCCTCCTTGACTGATGCGTACTGGCAGCCCTCATCCTCCTAGGCCTCTGGTCCGCCTTCCACACCATCTCCCACCACACCCTCTGCGCAAGACTCCATGACGTCGGCATCCGTGACACAGCTCTACAATGGACCCTCTCCTTCCACAACTGCAGAACACAAAGTCAGACTACCGCTGTTCCACTCAGAACCCTCAGAGATCAGCTGGAGAGTGCTTCAGGGCTCCTCCCTGAGCCCCACCCTCTTCAATATCTACATGGCCTCATTTGCAGCAATCGTCAGAAGCCAATGGACTTAACATCATCTCCTGAGCCGATGACACCCAGCTGATTCTCTCCCTCAGCCGCAATCCTGCAGCCGCGAAGAGCAACTTCCACAACGGGATGAAGGCAGTTGCCACCTAGATGAAGGAAAGCTACCTCAAGCTCAACTCAGACAAGGCCTAAGTCCTCATCCTGGGCTCCGCCCCTCTGCCTGGGATGAGTCCTGGTGGCCCACAGCGCTCAGAAGTTCCCCCCTCCCCCCACAACAACGGACCACGCACAAAAACTCTGAATCATCCTGGACACCCTGCTCTCCATGAACCATAAAATCAAATCCATCTCATCCTCCTCCTTCCACACACTCCACCTTCTTCGTAAGATCTTCAAGCAATTTCCCACCGCCTCTCTTGCTACACACCCACCAGACATATCCGCTCCGCCCAAATGGTCCTGGGCGCCATCCCACGGATCCGCAAGACCTCGGCTGGGGGAAGATCCTTTTCTTATCTCATTGCAAAGACCTGGAACTCCCTGCCCCTGCATCTCAGACAATCACCATCTCTGCCTCAATTCAGGAAGGACCTCAAGACCTGGCTCTTTGATTGAACCGCAGATGCTCCTGGCACCCCCGCCCCCAACCTCCAGACCGCCTTCAGACCCTTACAGGTGAACAGTTGCGCTATATAAGAAATCTGATTGATTGATCACATTGTATTTACTCACCTATATGCATTCCATATAGAAAGCAATCATTTTTTGGAATAGGCAAAGTCAATAGATTTGGCTTGAATGCAAAGGGCATGTGTGCATGCTTGCGAGAGTATGCTTTAGCGCATTAAAGCCAGACTTCTTGGCTTTGCGAGTACTGCTTTAAGTGGGACACTTATCAGGAGTTCCGTTCAAAGCAAGTAGTGTTTCTGGGCAGCTATAGTAATAGTAGGCCTTTCAACATAACATGATTATACAATAAGCTAAATGTCATGCAATAAATAAGAAACCAAATATTAGGACAGGTAGCACTGCTGTGCTTTTGTTTTATGAATTTGTTTAAATGAGTACATCTGATGCAGGCTGTTAAGTTAAAACGGCAGAGATGGTGGAACGGGAAACATTATTTTAAAATGTTATTTTCCTTCCTTTCATGCACATCAATTTGCTGAAATGTCAGAAGCAGCGGAAGTGACATTATGCACCACTTGACCTGAAACGGCAAAACAGAGTTGACCAATTGCCCCACGTTTGAAGAAAAGGTGGAACCTAAATGAAGTAAAGAGGGGCTCTCAGAGCCCGGTTTACTTTGTTTTCCTGCTACTCCCGTTATGATTACTCAAACTACGAGGAGCAAGGACAGTGCCAGGTAAACACATGCCAACATTTTAAAGGGAGAAAGTGGAAGATTAAAAAAAAAAAAAAAGTCGGGAGAATGTATTTCCCCCATTGACTTCTATTGAAGTAGAAGTCAATGGGGGAGGAAGAGGGCCAAAATGAAGCCCTCTTTGGGTTAAAAAAAATCGTGAGCCTCCCACCCGACTCTGGTGTATTGGCAAGTATGCGTGGTGCACCAAATTGCAAGCTAGGTGTATCAACTGCCACTAGGGACTACTCATAGTGAACGTCAGTTCACTCTTTCTCTGTAGTAGGAATTTGATTGGAGAAAAGTCCTGCAGGCTCATGCTTCAGTCAATGTGTTAAGTTCCCATGTTCCCAAACAGCACTGAGCAGTCCAGCCACAAGGTCAAGCTAAAGTAGCAACATCTGGAAACTCCCACGCGTTTAGTAAAAATAGACTTTTTTTTTTTTTTTTTTTTTTAAGTAGTCTTCAAATCGAAGGCACAATTAATCTTTCGTTCCAGGAGCATAATGAATGTACTCTCTTCTGAAGACATTCCTTCTACATCAGATGGTACAGCAGCTGTTGCCACTCAATTGGAATACTCTCTGTATACATATGCACAGTAGGTATATAGAAGCGGATCATAAAGTGTGAAAAAGCACAGAGACCCAACCATAAATATTAGCATGAAGGTATTTTTTTTTTAAATTACAAATGTGGTCATTACTCATGAACATACTCTCTGAAACACAAGCATCAAGTTTTGCACAAGGTAATGGCACAAAGTTTTAATTATAATCTTCATTACTCTAAGTACAAAAGATGTTTGCTGAAGGGTATCACTTGCACTAGGAAAAGCCCACCTCGTAACCTAACTGAGGAAAGAAGAAGCACCCGATGCCTTGAAACACTATCATAGGATCTTAGGGCTAGTAAATGAAATGCTACCAGTGGGCCTGTAGCACTCTGTGCCACACACTTAAGTAGCACGTTAAAATTTGTCCCAGGTCTGCCACTGCAGTCTGAGTGCAGTCATAAACTGGTACCAGTGGTGCTGGTACCAAAGGTGGCCCCGATGGTGCACCTCCCCAGAACTCAGGTT
This sequence comes from Pleurodeles waltl, assembly GCF_031143425.1. Lineage (NCBI taxonomy): Eukaryota > Metazoa > Chordata > Amphibia > Caudata > Salamandridae > Pleurodeles > Pleurodeles waltl. Next base: position 1,656,476,704 of record NC_090440.1, read on the forward strand.
CCATGTTGACTACAGGGGACTTAACTCGGTCACCAAGGCTGATGCACACCCCATCTCCAGAACTGATGAGCTCAATGACAGTTAAGGGTCTGTCAAGTTCCTTAGCACTTCTGACTTGACTTCAGGGTCCTGGCATTAAACTGGCCTTAATGCAGTTTTAAACTGCCATTTCGACTTGGCATTTAATCCCCCCATCAGAGGACAACATTGGGGATTCCTTATCACTTTTAATAAGATGTAAATTCTAATTGGGCGCAGGTAGTTATGTTATGTTTGGTGTCTTTGGAATTGGGGTGAAAAGCTCTATTTAACGGTAGTCAGGTTTTTGACTGCAATTTTAAAAATGTTACTTCTAGAAAGTTTACATTTTTCTTCCCTTATCCCTTTTAAGCTTGCAACCTGGCCTATGTCAAGACCATTTGCAAATGACTTTGTAAACTCCCCCCCAGACAATCACAAAATAGAGGGATTCAGTGTGCCTGAATGGGCCATCTGCTGGCAGGATAGGGGGCAGAGCTGATCATGGCCCCACTTTCACTGAATAGTATGTGCTCTGTTTTCACACAAAGGGTCTAACTACCTGCACATAGTCACTGTAGCCAGGATAGGAGAGGCAGGAAATTCCATGGACTTCAAAGCCACTGCCCAGAAGCTTCTCCCACCTTCCAGAAGGAGACCACCAGAGTAGGGACTGCCACTATGCTGTACTGCTGCGTTTTAGGGATGTGGCCCTGCTGTCTTCTACATGGGTTAAAGGACTGGACCTTCACCTGTCCAAGGACCTTCAGACTGACTCACAAGGGCTAGTTTGCTGGCCTCCTGTTCAGATCCACAGGGACACAAAAGGCTTGCTTCATCTTGAACCTGCACCAAGTCTGAAGTGGTCCTGACACTCAGAATGGTGTCCCTCCAGTCTTAGACCCTTGGAAGTCCTGCTAAAGGTATCCAGATATCAAATATCTAAAATTGGGGCCTTACAAATATCTAAAATTAGGGCCTTAGAAAGTTTTTGAATAAAATGTGCTCTGAGAACCAGGAGAAGACAAGGACTAACCTGCTCGCCTATGCACCCGAGGCGGATCGCCGATCAGACTGACTTTGCGGCTTCTCCTGCTACCTTCTTCTCTGCTGCAGAAAATCAGTTTCAGTAGTCCTTTGCCACAGGTTATCTGGTCTTATGGAACTGTCTTCTGCTACAGCTGTCTGCCCCTTCCTGCTGGAGATTTCCGACTTTCATTTCGGAGACTAAGTTCGAACACAGAAATTTTCACCACGGCTTCGACTCAAGGCTATCCTTCGACAACGCACTCTCCTCGGACACCTCCTGCAGCCAATCCTCACTGAACTTTACCTTCTCAGACATCTTTTTCCTCAGAATTTCGTCTAAGTCCAAAGGTAAGCACAGACCAGGCCTAATCCAGTGTGTCCGAACTGCGCTCCATCACAATCAGCTATAATTTTAAACTTGGGCCCTACCTCATGCTACTAGATATCAGCGGTTGCTGTGTTGATCTTTGCTAGCTAGTTTTTACTAAAAATTCATAACTCTAGTTCTACTGATTGGATTTTTGTTTTGCTGTCAAATATTTTATTAAAAGTTACTCTATTTTTCTAACTTGGGTTGGGATTTTTCTTGTGTTGTATTTTAAACAACTACTGTGTGCGTGCTGCATACATACTTGACATATTGCCTCCAAGTTGCTTTTTGTGTCAAGCTACCAAGGGTTAAGCAGGGGTTAATTTAGAGCCCTACTGTGGTTCACCCAGCAAAGGGATTGTGGCTGTTGCTTGACCAAGGCTCACGCCCAAGTCAACCAACAACCAGATTTCTCACACTCTTAATTCCTTAACACAGGCCTTCATCGGCCACCCCTTCACCACAGATTCTTTCACCAGCACCATCCTTGTGCTTGACATCAAACCATCCTTCCACTCCTTTAATATTATACCATTCAAAATGTTGTCTCAATGACCAGCAATCTCACATTCCACCCATTCATTCAATGGTACTGCCTTCATCAGGATGACATATGAATCAGGCAGTCAGCAATTTTGTTCTTAACCCCAGGTACATAGTATATCGTAATTGTAATCTACAGCCGCAAAGACATTTGTACACTCAAACAAACCACTAGAACTAAGAACTTTGATTTGTGATATGTGGTCACATAGCAGTAATGCAGGGGATCCCTAAATGAACTGAAAGAAGCACTCTAAACCCCACAATCAGGCCAAAGACTCTTTCTCTGTTACAGAGTATTTTTCTTCTGTGGGGGTCAAGGATCAAGAAGCAAAGGCAATCACCCCGGCTTTGCCACTAACCACTAATTGAGAAAAGACAACCCTCTTGCAACTCACACCTGTAGTAACAATACTTTTACAGGTAGGGTCAAAACTTTTCAAAGGGGAAGCCCCACAAATATCACTCTTATCATTGTAAACTATCTCCTGACGCTCCATAGACCACACAAACTTAGTTTTAGTCTTAAGCAATTGTCTGAGGGCAATTTGTTTTCTCCAAAACATCTCACAAATTTTGCATATAAATCAGCCATTCCCTAGAAGGCCCACACTTCGTCTTGGTTCTTCTCTGAAGGTGCTCTTTGATTGCCTTCCATTAGTTTTTTTTTTGCTTTATTCCATGCCTGCAGATTTCATGCGCTGAATACCTAGCACTTTGTCTTACAAATTTCACTTACAGTTTCCAGTTGTTATTTGTCTTTAAGTTTCTGAAGTCTACATACAAACATACTTGATAATTCGCACATCCTGCCAATACCAAAGGGACATCGCTCTACTATGACTCAAGACTTGAAAATCTTTTAAAACAATGTGATGAATAAATCATATTAGCCTGCTTATTTTCCACGAAAATACCGTGGGGAACTCTTCCAACAATTTATTTCTCATGCTTCCACCGTCTGCCACCACAAGCACTGGTTCTGAGCAAACATCATGTCCAGACATCCCAGGGCTATCCACCCAATCGCAGAAGGACCTTTAGCCGCTGCAAACAGATCACCTTCTGCCTTCCTATCCTTAAATAAACAGGAGGAAACGTCTACATCCTAAAAGTTCAGTGACCTCCACGGTAAAACTCTCCAGATGTATGCCCGAGGCACTAACACCGTTCCCACTTTGTTCAGAAATGTTTCTTCTCAATCTTTTTTTGATTGGCAGTAGTGTAGGGGGAGCCCGAATCCACAATATACATTTTAATGCCACTGAAAGACGTCTCCCACACAGGTTTCTTCCATCCTCACTTAGTCATCAACACTCAAAACCTCGCCTCCTGAACCCAATACACATTACGTACCGTTCCTCTCCACAGAACCATTTGTGCTGTTCTATTCCTGAACAACACATACAGTATCGTTCTTCCTCTTGCACGCCCTGACGACGTCACCTATAACAACACACGTTTTGTTGCGGGCAGGCTACCTATCACTGTACTGTCACATCGGTAGCACCAATTCATCAAGTCTTCGAATTTGTTCCGTCTGCCATCCTCCGTCCCTCGATTCTTGAAAGAGTTGTAGTTGTTGATGCCCTTTTGACTTGGTTGCAGCCCTTATAGCGTACCTTCCCTATCATCTCCTTTGCCTCATTGGTACTCATGACAGGTTTGGTGCACATTCCCCCACAGCTTTTGCACAACAGCTATTACAGTACAGCCTCTCGAGTGTTAGGATGATGACTGCCCATGACAATGTGGGCTATAATCAGTTCATCGTGAAGAATGCCAAAGTGACAAATCAATGCCAATTGTCTTAAAGGCAGAGACATAATCCTCAATGCATTCATTTTTCCCTTGCGTCCTTCTATAGAATTGTATTTATTAAAATTGCCACACATACAGTTGAAGAAAAATATGTATCCAGGTTTTCCAACAACATGTGTAAAACCATCCTCTTGCTTCGTCGATATTTCCGTGGGAGTAGTGCAGGTGAGTCAGCGATTGTATCACGTGGGTGATGAGTGGCCTCAACTGAATTTAGAAAAGCTCCGATCGTCCCATTAAAAGGTTTTCTTTTTACGTTTGTTTCTGGTTTAATTAAAAGATGCAATTTTTTTGTGTTTGTTTGACAAATACTCGTTTCTGTATTTTGGTGTATTGCTTTGCTGTTCAAATGATCGAAAATGCTTAGTCCACGGTCCCCGGCTTCCAGTAATGATTCAGTAAGGGGTCCCTGGGTTCCAGTAATGATTAAATGGGGTCTACGTAAGTGAAAAGATTAAGAACCATTGACAGAGACTGCTGGAAAGTAAAACATGATGGTAAAGAAAAAAAGGCCGATGCTGCCATCCTGTGGACGTTCGAAGTATTGATGTTTCGTATATAATAAACCCGTTTGAGCTACATCACTGTGAGTGGCTGCAGATGGGTAGAGCGCTCGAATTCGATGCTTTGTTGTTTCAGTAGAACTGACATAACGCGAGGATGGTTAGTGGCTTTTTAACATCCTATTAAATATCGAATTGACTGAAGCGCAGGAGTAATTCAAATGAAACCTCGTATGAATGGCCTCTAATTTGACCATTAAGTGTCTATATAATTAAAATGTATATATACTTCGATCAACCTGAGCTCCTGCCGATCAACGATTCTTCCGGGAGTTACCATGCAGTAGTATCATGTTCACGGACATAGGGGCGAGGAGCTACTGAAGCAGCAGTACAAGCAGGCCCGGATCTGGGAGGGCCATAAAGATGAACAGGGTTATCCAGTCTCTCAGGTGTCCGTGAGCTGGGGCCGGGAATGTTGGATGCTCTTGTACGGATGCGAGCTGCATACCATACCTACTGCCAGGTTCTGTCTACTGTTTTAATGGTGTATTTCTGGAGATTTAAACCTATGGGCTTGATCTCCTCTGCTTTCTGCATCTCACCGCTTTTTCTCGGTCCCGAACTCCTCTCTCCCGACTTCACCCTTTCTCTCCACTTCACTCTGCTCACCTTACCCTTTAATTCCCCATCTCACTCTCTTCACTTCATCCTACTTTCTCTCCACCTCACACACCTGTTTCCCTGCTATGCCCTTCCTTCTCCACTTCACCCTCATATTTCTCTCCTCACACTTCTCTCTTTCTGCCTTATTCTAACTCTACTCTTCCCTGACCTTGCCATCATCTGTGTGCGTCGTCTCTCACTCCACTTCACCCTTCTACTTCCAATTGACTCCTCGCTCTACCTCATCCATCTTCCTCACCCTCTTCTATGTTCCTTGCCCTCCTCTCACGCTTCCTCAGCCTTTCCAAAACGCCCTCCTCTCCCCCTCAACATGCTCCCTTTTTCATACTCCCTTCTGTATCAGCCTCCACCCTTTATACCTCCTGGCTCTCTGCTTCTCTTTTTCCTCTCCCTCTCACCCTTCCCCCTATCCACCTCACCCTGAACCTTCCACCCCACCCTCTTCCGTCAGTCTCACCTTCACTGCTGATGCCTATGGGGTAATGATTTAGTACATGTAAAGGAACGAGGGATGTACATGCGCTTGTGCACGGGGGTGTATCACGGGTGTGAGTAATCAAGCCTGGCACCTTTGCATCCCTTTATCCGTTCTTTACTGGCAGCTCTCTAAATTCTAAACAGTGGCAGGATTAGGCCTGCATTATGAAGTGCATTCTCATAAGCGGACATGAGATCTGCCAAGACCCTGGGTTATGGGTGGTGTAAGTAAGCAAGGTAACAATTGGAAGAGCAATGAGAGGTGGCAACCTGGGCAACAAAACCAAACATCAAATGTGGGCAAGTTCATACCCCTGTCTGACTACCGTGCCAAGAGGACATCTTCTGAGGTTGATGACTGGACCTGCAATTTGATGGCTAGCTTCTCAAGCACTAGTCTATTGTCAGTCCTTTGAGCAGAATGTATCTTAGTGGTAACAAAGAGAAAACCGAGAACTTGTGAGTGCCTCAAAATGTAACTGTCCCTCTCAAATGGTAACTGGCATGTTCATCTTCTTTCCCATTCTCCCTTTTCCCACAGTGTCTCCCGTTCTCATCATCCCCTCTTTACCAATCACCCTTCCTGTCAATCAATCTCTCCTCCCTCCTGTTCTTCCACATCCTCCAGTCGATTGACACTCCGTCTTTGGCCTCTCTCCCACCACTTATCATTTGCTTATGACCCTCTTATGTGACCACCTTCCTTTATCATCCTCCCCATCATCTCTAGCCTTCACCAGAGTCATCCATTCTGCAGTCCTATCCGTTTGCTCACCTCTTATCATCCCGACTCAGTATATGTTTACCCATCCCCCTACTTGCATCACTTATTTTGATCATTAGTACCCTGTTCCATACATCTTAATTCCTCAGACCCCATTTTCATCATCCTTCCTCCACTTCTCACAACATCTTCTTCATGTTATCTACTTTATGAAACTCGTCATCCCGTACTCCTCATTAATCAACCCTCTGTCATACTCCTTCTCTTCTGTTAATCACTTGTTTATAATTGTTTCATTCACCTATTTCCTAAACGTTTTGTCTTATGCTTCTTTTTTTCTCACTCACATTTTTCTATTTTTACACTCTCCTCTGGTCAACATCCACCTCTCAGCTCTGTTCCCCATCAACTTTTCCTGTTGTCAAGATTCTAGAATCTTTGATCATGTTTGTTAACCGTTGGAGTTACAGTTCTGAAGATGGGTGTGGATTTTTCAGGACGTCAGAGTTAATCTTCAGCTAATATCATTAGTGAGTCTTGCACTTTACCTTGCGAAATGCCTCAAAACGGCACATTTATTTGAAGATTAAATAAGTCTGTTTATTCAAATCAGGGACACCCAGCAAATCAGAATTTTTATACTGATGGTAGGACCACAATTTTTCTTTCTCACAGCACTTGCTGTCTGTAAGGAAGATGATTATAATTTGTGGTGGGCGACTGCTCACCTCAATCAACATTAATATTTATTGTCAAGGGGAACCCTCAAAGTCCCTAAATTAATCTAAGCTGAATCCCCTGGTAGCAATGGCACAGTGCAGACAAGCTTAACTTAGGCAACTATCTGAAATATGTATGCAATATCAAAAGAGAAAAAAGTAATATCTCCAAGTAATAAAAATCCCAAACTGAATTAGAATAATAGAGTAAAACTGAATAAACAAAATAACAATAACATTATAACATCCAATAAGGAGAAACAGAGATATGAGTTTTTAAAGCTTTAAAGCACAAAGTGCCAAGGGTAGTCAATGATCACAGTAGACTGGGTCACCACACCAAGTGAACTGGTCCTGATGAAAGTCTGGAAGTCCGAAACGTAAAAAAAAAAGATGGAGTTTTGTCACTTTTCTTTTTTTTTTTTTTTTTTAAAAATCCTCTTTGTGCACGTCAGCAATGCAATGGAACCACAGTTTGGATAAATGAAGTGGGCTTGTCCCATGGATACTCTGAAGCTTTTGAGATTTCTTACTGAAGTACTTTAAAGTCCCAACTCAGATTAGGAGACTCTCAGGATGTCAGCTATAGACCAACTGCAAACTTCAGTCCAAGTCCAGTTGCTACTGGTCAGCTAGGCACTACAGGGAAAAGACATCTTTCAGCTTGCTGTGTCCCTCTAGTCACACAGCACATCAGCCAACTGTCCCTTGGAGCTCACTTCTTTTCCTGGGTACAATGCGGAGCAGCTCTAGTCCTTCAGGCCTCCTCTAAAGTCACAGAAAGCAGGTCTAGTTCTCTTCTCATCTTCCAAATCCCAAACAGTGTTTTGAGGAGGGTACCTTGAGATGCCACTTTATGGCTGGCACCAACTAGTGGGTAGGGGTGGCTCATGGGTGTGGTAAAAATTGCCAGGTACTGGTCTACCTACTTTTCTTAGTTCTCAATAGTTCCTGTTTGCCTTGGTACAAACATGGCCAAAATGGTGTCAGGTCAATTTCAAGATGGCCACAGTCTTTATGCACATTAAACTTGGGCTCTGACAGCTCAGGGCGTGTAGGGGGTGTTCAATGGAAATGAATACTGGCTTCCCTTATCAAACAATAAAATTCAATTTGAAGCAGGCCGTACACCCACAACAAAAATGAGACATGACTGGTAAGAGAAAAATGGAGTCCTTCAGCAAACAGACAAAGAATACACAAGAACTGTGATCTAAGAGTTTTTGATCCCTTTCAAGGCTGCAACATATTTACATGTACCTCAGACAGGTCTTTGAGGCAGGATTTTCCCACTGTTGTGCGAACAGAAGGGGCAGCAGCTGTCATCCTGAATATCCAGCTAAGCTTCGAGAAGTTATAAGTGTCGACTGAGGTTGATCGGTCTATCAAAGTGGTCTATTGTGGTTTTCCTAGAAGGAATTTGTCATCTCAATGAAATACCGGCTGGGCAGCTTCTAGAAAGCTACTGCAAACTAATGTCAAGGAACTACACAGCAGGATAAACCTATCTTTCTAAAAGCTACTTTTCATTAATACTTACTAAAAATCAAACTTCACAATTAAATTGTATTTTTTTTAAACTGTTAAAATTGTGATTTTTAAAATGTCCTTGATGGTCCCAGCCCCAAGATACCCAACCCCAATGATCCTACTGGGGCTCATAGGCAAGTGGTGGGAGGGGTTAACAGATACACTAGATGGCTGGTAGCTGTGGGCCTCCTCCTGGCTAAACCGATTATTTCCCTCCACTGAAGAGCGGAAGTGACGCCCATGCTGGACAAAAGGTCACACAGAATGGATTACTTTGTCAACACTGAATGTTATGTCTATTAAGCCAGGGGCTGACCCGAAAAGCATGGTAAAATTGGGGGGAGGGGTGCCTGGTCTGCATATTCCACGTCTGGAACATAGTTTATACTCTTGGTATGTTTCAAGTTAAATGCCTTGAATTGGGTGGAGGGTTTGAGGCGACTGCTGTGAAATACACTGCGTATAGTGTGTTCAGTTAAATACCTTTGTAAAACCAATAAAAAGGTGCATTAAAAAATTGTATGCTTGATTCATGATCAGTCAATCAGTTTTTCAATGCCACCATCTAAGTTCCACAAGACATGGACAAATACCAATAAAAAATACTGTTTCCACATTCGGACAACACAGCCTACAGCTAGTTTATTTCATATTAGATAATTCCATAATTTTAGTAAACGCTTCAATGCCAGTGTGCAGGAAATCTGAATTTCACAAAACCAAATATAACCGTCGGGCTAAAAGGCTCTCTCAAGATTTCTTTGGATCCTGGGCAAGAATATCTTGGCACTACAGTACACAATGTCCTGGAAACACCCAAGGAAGTGCAAAGAACATTTGATTCAGGAAATTAAATTAGGAAGTTCCACTACTCAACAAGCAGAGGTCACTGATGCAGTCTGTTAACATTACGATTTCAGTGCATGCCATGTGACACGACCTCACCAAGGGCTCCTAACGCCACAGTTTCACAAATAGTGTTTGTCGGTATTCCTTCTGCGCTACAAGTGGGTTCTCTCGCTCAGGAGCCCTGACAATATAAAGAAGCATATGTTTCTAATTTTTTATTTCAGCTGTCTGCAACAAGCAAATCAAAGCCGCAGCCCGGTTTAGGTTTAACTTCCTTAATGCCATCTGCAGACGTCATGCCAAATCTTTCTACAATGGAGTGTGAGTGGCTGGGATGTGTTAGGGGAGGTGGGCTCAGAAGGAGAGGCAAGCAACAGGCACGATGAGTTGAGTTTTGCTGCAATACCACGGTCGAAGAATAGAGTTTTGCAGCTGTACCGTGGTCTGGGAATGGAGGTTTGCAGGTGTACCGTGGGCTAGGAATAGAGGTTTGCAGCTGTACTATGGTCTAGGAATGGAGTTTTGCTGCTGTACTATGGTCTAGGAATAGAGGTTTGCAGCTGTACTATGGTCTAGGGGTAGAGTTTTGCTGCTGTACTATGGTCTAGGAATAGAGTTTTCCAGCTGTACCGTGGTTTAGGAACAGAGTTTTCCAGCTGTACCGTGGGCTAGGAAAGGAGTTTTGCTGCTGTACCGTGGGCTAGGAAAGGAGTTTTGCTGCTGTACCGTGGGCTAGGAATGGAGTTTTGCAGCTGTACTATGGGCTAGGAATGGAGTTTTCCAGCTGTACCGTGGTCTAGGGATAGAGTTTTGCAGCTGTATTATGGGCTAGGAATAGAGTTTTCCAGCTGTACCGTGGTCTAGGAATAGAGTTTTCCAGCTGTACTGTGGGCTAGGAATGGAGTTTTGCTGCTGTACCGTGGGCTAGGAATAGAGTTTTGCAGCTGTACTGTGGGCTAGGAATAGAGTTTTGCAGCTGTACCGTGGGCTAGGAATAGAGTTTTGCAGCTGTACCGTGGGCTAGGAATGGAGGTTTGCAGCTCCACCGTGGGCTAGGAATGGAGGTTTGCAGCTGTACCGTGGGCTAGGAATGGAGGTTTGCAGCTCCACCGTGGGCTAGGAATGGAGGTTTGCAGCTGTACCGTGGGCTAGGAATGGAGGTTTGCAGCTGCACCGTGGGCTAGGAATGGAGGTTTGCAGCTGTACCGGGGGCTAGGAATGGAGGTTTGCAGCTGCACCGTGGGCTAGGAATGGAGGTTTGCAGCTGTACCGGGGGCTAGGAATAGAGTTTTGCAGCTGCACCGTGGGCTAGGAATGGAGGTTTGCAGCTGTACCGGGGGCTAGGAATAGAGTTTTGCAGCTGCACCGTGGGCTAGGAATGGAGGTTTGCAGCTGCACCGTGGGCTAGGAATGGAGGTTTGCAGCTGCACCGGGGGCTAGGAATGGAGGTTTGCAGCTGCACCGGGGGCTAGGAATGGAGGTTTGCAGCTGTACCGGGGGCTAGGAATGGAGGTTTGCAGCTGCACCGGGGGCTAGGAATGGAGGTTTGCAGCTGTACCGGGGGCTAGGAATGGAGGTTTGCAACTGCACCGGGGGCTAGGAATGGAGGTTTGCAGCTGTACCGGGGGCTAGGAATGGAGGTTTGCAGCTGTACCGGGGGCTAGGAATGGAGGTTTGCAGCTGTACCGTGGTCTGGGAACAGAGTTTTGCAGCTGTACCGTGGTCTGGGAACAGAGTTTTGCAGCTGTACCGTGGTCTGGGAACAGAGTTTTGCAGCTGTACCGTGGGCTAGGAATGGAGGTTTGCAGCTGCACCGTGGGCTAGGAATGGAGGTTTGCAGCTGTACCGTGGGCTAGGAATGGAGGTTTGCAGCTGTACCGTGGGCTAGGAATGGAGGTTTGCAGCTGTACCGTGGGCTAGGAATAAGGTTTTGATGGCACTGCTTCTATAAAGGCATTGTAGGACCCAACATTTGCTTTAACGGCATATGTGCATATCACTGCAATTACTCATCAGTTTCCAAGTGCATGAGAAGACTTCCTGAACGCCGGACTGGAACAATCTACTGCCTGGGATTCTGTAAGCCTGCAGAGAAATGCAACGAGGGGGTTAATGAAATGGAGGGTGCGACAAAGAAACTTTCCTGGAGATTGCTTTTTAAAACATGTTGTTTAAAAATACCAACAGGAAAGATATTCCAAATCTTTCAACCAAGGAAAACATGAACTGGACAACATGAAAACAACCCGCTGTTTGTCTTGATAAATAATCCGCGCAGACTGCAAGCGGAATTGACAGATCGTGACGTGTATGCTAGTTGTCATCTGTTTAATCCCTCAGTTTCACCTACAAACTAGTGTATTGTAGAAGTCTTTTTTACTTCAATCTCCCCACATAGAGAACACCGTTTACAATCATTTAATAAAGTAAAGCTTAGGACTGGATACTTGAAATTTGCCGTACATGGTGTGGCCCATCAATGAAAAATTATTCATTTATTTAATTGCATTTCTACATGCATGATTATGTCGCATAGGACAAATATGATATGGTATACCTATATGTTCTGTTACTACTGCTTCCACTAAGCGCCAAGGCCTGAATGGGCTAGAAGACCGAATTATGCCATGACCCAGCATAAGTAATTTGTCTGAGAACAGACCAAGGATTGAACAGGTACTGACATCCCATTCCTGCCAAACACTGGACGGATTGAAGGTCACTTTACCTCTGCTCATGGAATGGGCGACTCCTCCAGAAAGTCAATCTACACATAATATAGGAGGGTCCCAGTCAGGAGGCAAAAGCTACAAAGACCATGGTAGAAAAGGCTTCCTTCCATGGTAAAATAGGTATTTCTTAGTTTAAGATGAAGAGTTTAAGAGGATCTGGAAAGCAGGACACCAAAACTACCCTGTGGCTTAGTAGAGAAAAGGTCCAGAAGTAGTAACCCAGGTAAAAAAATCAAATAGGGAATAGCGGCTGCAAAATAGGAGCAGAAATCAGGGACAAAAAGCATCTAGGTGGGTGAGGAACGTGTCAAACGGGGCTTCTGAAGTATTTATATTTCTTTTTCAGACCGAAGCCTCTTCATATATGCATTAGGCAGTAAGTGATATCACACGCAAGTGGCTGGACACTATTTTGGACAGGGAAGGTCTGGAAACACTAACTGGAATGAGAGCCAACTTGTGTAGGACTGAATATAAGACTAGGTGTTGTCCTTGTAAGTCACATACAAGAAGAGGAAATTAATATCTGGCATCCTGTATACCATTTTCCTAGTGTCTCTGATCCTACATACTACTATGGTAACTCTTCTGACTCAGTCCGGTGTCCGGGACTGTATGTAGAGCATCCCACCACAAGTGGGAAACACTTATAGCCTGCCACAGCCACCCTGGCACTACTAACGGTCCTGGATGAGGCAGGCAGGGAATCCTTCTTTAGTGCTAGGAGCACTCCAAGAGAGACGGAGCACATTACAGATGTACTGCTTCCCAGTCTGCTGGTGCACAACCAGATGACTATGCGGGCATTGTGGAACAAAACCTACCTAGTGAGTCATAATTACTTTGGCAACACATGCAATTTATAATGATTAAGAGAATGCATTGCGTGCATCACCCTTGCACCCTACATCCCTCTGACCAGTATTCATTTGTCAGTGTATCCATCCCTCTCTTCCTTCCTTAGTTCGACCAGCATTGCTTTTCAGCATATGAGTTGCTTGTTCGGGCACATGGCTATCCATATTTTTGCACATGAAAGCCTGGGGGGAAATTGGAAACTGTCTGTTGGCTTGTGTACCTGGGATCCAGTGTGTCTGCAGGCCTCTTTCTGTGGATGCTTACAGATAGGTGAGTCTGCATACATTGGCACCACTATGATTCATGTGTACGTAGGTATGATCAATGTTTATATCAAGGCTCGCCAGTCCTTATTCCCCTCATGCCTCATGCCTCCTTCCACCACTCCACATTCCTTGCTTCTTCATTCTACTCGTGCACATTCCAGTTTTCTCCATTTGAAATATTTTGCTTTCTTATTTTCTTCCTCCCTTCTCCTATCACTGCCTTACTCTCAGTCCAGCTCCAAGTATGAAAAAAGACCCCACCCCCATGTGCTAAAATGGCCACAAAGACCTGAACCACCTGCTGCTCCGCTGGGCCTAAAAACAATCATGACATTGTCAAAGTTAAACAACCAACCCAGGCAAAAAAAGCCTTGAAAATTAATGGCTAAGAAAGGCGTTCATTCAGTCATGTAAATTTTGTTCCTCACAAACGCTGTTGAAGTCAAAAGTTATGGGACGTTTGGTGATGTGCGGGCCAATTTGCAAGCAGTAGTAAGTATGGCACAACCACAACAGTGTGACAGGCTCGTGAGCAGAGGGACGCGTCTGACCACCAGGGACGAAACATAACCAGAGATTAGGGGGCCATATATCCAGCAGACGGAGAGGAAGTGGAGGGCAGTGGAAGAAATTAATCTGCATCAAGGGTGTTGAATTTTATAAAATATCTACCTGTCAATGGTTCTGAAATCTACTTGTCCTATAAAAATATGCACTTTTTCCCCCTAGTTGCCATGCCGAAAGGTAACAAATTATGATTCAACTCTCAATACATAACAGCTCTGATAATAGGATCTCTGGTTATGCCACAGCTCGAGTTATATCAGGGTGTGGATTCAATCTTCTGATTTTGTCACCTTTTGGAAATCTTTATACGTCCGATTATGAGTAGACGGAGGAAATAAGACACATAAAATAGACTCCAACACTCCCATAGTCATTCACTGAAAGAAAGTTACACGCTACCCAGTGTTGTAAGAATAAATTAAAACTTACAAATCCATGCACCCAAAAAACAAGCTAAAGAAACAGCTTCTTCACATTCTCCACCATCGAATAAAAAGTGATACAGGACTCCCACCGACTTCAGTAATATTGACAACAATTATGAGAGAGACAGCTTTGGCACTTACCAAGGAGGATCTGATTAACAGTCTCCTCGTGTTAAAGAAAAAAAGCTGAGAGGGGAAAATTAAAGCGCATATGTTTCAAAACATGATAGACATAAAAACAGTGCTTGGCACCAAAATAAATTCAGACAGGTTATGGACTTTGTAGGCACCAGAACATTACAAGGTGGAGCCAAGATTGATAAACTTGAAAGAATGCTGAAAGCACAAACAGCTATTCTGCAGGTACAAAGAGAAATCACAATCCTCAAATGTTAATTCGGATTGAATCAGAGAATAAAGCTCTTCAGTCAGCTGGGATATTAGATGCCAAGAGAGCACTTCTTTCTGATCCTAGTCTAGATCTACATCTATGAACTGATTGATCCCTATGGATCATATTTCCAAACACATATGGATCGGATTGAAATCTCCACTAGAAAAATTTCTAAGGGCTTAAATCAGAATGCCTCAGAAGTTCTATGAAATGTACCGCCTGCAGTCAAAAACTGACCTCGCTCTTAACAAAACATACAAAGATCACTACAAAGATTACGGACAGGACTTGGCTTTCATGCAAGGACAAACTTCTTGATAATGTTATGACTCTGATGACAACCATTGGAAACAAAAAAACAAGGATTCTGATTCACCAACTGATCTTATAGCACTGTCCTATTGGCCTCAAAGAGCTATATGGCTCATTTGTGCCACTAACTACTGCAGTAATTTAACAAGAATGGTGCAAATATCTTCTGATTAAAACTGACAAACTTGCTTAGTTGGCTTCACTTGATGCCTGCAGAATAACTTGAAGAAGAAATATCAAAATATGTCACAGCTTTTATTCAACACTGCATCTACAGTGTCTGGGATTAGGGTTTTGCAAAGGCCAGTAGCTAAAGAGGTCGATCAGCAGCTCCTTCTTCAATATCTGACTCCAAAGCCAAAATAGAAGCAATTCCCAACAGTTCTCAATAAAAAGACCCATGTTCCACCCTTCAAGGAGATGATTTACCAGTACGGCATAGGACAAGCCAGAGGAATCCCAGACAACTGTTAGTTCCCAATTCTTTCCCCTCTTCCAATAGGGGGAAGAATAGCTAATTTCCTAATAAACTGGTAAGTTACTTCATCAGAATCTTGGATTCTTCCAACTTTACATGATTATTATATACGAAAGTCTAGGAAGCTCTAGTACAGCATTTTCTTCATCTCTCATCCATTTCTCCCAGTCGGGGATCCTTCTGGACCTCAAAGACATCCAAAAACTCTTAAACACAAACATTCTCATTTATCCATGCTAGTATATATATATATATATATATATATATATATATATATATACACATACACACACACACACACACATACAGATGTGGCTTAGCATGATGAAATTATATCAATTCACTTTTGTAGCCTTCAGGACTGTTTTAGGCAACATGGTGCTTAACAAATCTTATACTTCTCTTTGGAACTTTTCTCATACCTTAGGGGGTACACATGATGACTTACTTCAACAAAATGCTTTTCAAGCATCCAAAGAGAACCATTCAGAGTGAATAGAATGATAATGTTGAAAAACAAATACATAATACAACAAAGTTAAAAACCTTTAAAAAAAACCTAAGACAGTACATCTGTATTTAATAGTGCGCAAAAACGTGCAACTCCTACTTCAACATCAAAAAAGTGCAAGTGCAATCACTTCATGTCTGGGCCACACACAATATTTTTTTAAAAACTGCTTTTAAACATTTTTACAAGCAATTCCATAAAGGAGACAATCAATAAGGACAAGACATATGGAGCATTTGGTATTTACAGAGCAAACAAGTACCGTTTCCCTGTACTTTTATTTACAATTCTGGTCTTTGAAAATTGAGTTGCAACCTAGTCTAAGCTTAAGAATTTCTATAAGTAGCGGGGCATTGGGTAAATTATGTATGTAGGGCAAAAGAGCCATATAATGCAATGTCTAAAGAGAAATCATGTTTGAGGGTATATTCGACAAAACATTTTCATCCATACTTTGGGACACTTTGAGGGTGGCATCTTTCAAATTATATATGGAAACTCTATTCAGATCCCTACAACTCAAAGCTGACTATGTATGGTTTTGATTTTATTAATTAGTTTGACCAGAACCCTGGCCCGTTTCCTTTCACTAGTGAGGATTTCTCCCAACATAATTTAGATTTAGTTTTGTATTAGACTCACTTAAAGATAATGTATTTAGAAATCTTAAAAGACTGGAACTTGCCACACGATACCAAGATGCAAGATTTAAATTGCAGCATATGCTTTGAATCATGTTTTGTTTTGGTAAATACCAAATGTTACCAGAATCCAAAGTAACACTTCTGATCCATATAGGGCTATTGGAAGGGGTCATTATAATTATGTAAGCTTTCAAAAGAGAAGCCAATGAAACACATCAAATGTGAATAACATTTCACAAGGGACCTAGCTTGCAATAAAACTCTAACCTTTACAGTTTTCATATGGTCATTCCATTTCAGATTATTGGTAAAATGTAACCCTAGATATTTATAACAGTTTACTATTTCAATCCTGCTAATATACAGTTGGGAATTTGTTACCATTTTACCAAAGATCATAATCTTTGTTTTTTTCTACGTTTATTTTTATAAAGCTTTCCTTACAACATGCCGCCCTAGCGTCAAGCTTCCTCCGGAGGCCTACAGTTGTATAATCTAAAATTATCAGGTCGTCAGAGGAGGCATGGAATATGCATCAAATTCATTTTACGTAAACAATTGATTGTTTTAGGGGACAGCGCAAATCTGCCACATATAAGCTAAAAAGTGCTGGTGGCAGCACAAAACTTGGTGTAGGCTATTCAGTATTTTAATTTTCTTAGAAAGGTGACTTTTGTTTCTCCATCTTTAAAGAATTTGGTTAAGCATGGGGAGGTGGGTGAGAAGTATTTTAGTGATCATAACCCCTTCCCTGGCCATTTCAGCTTCCCAGAGATTTTACATAAACAAGGAAGGGGAGGGCCAGTTTCGGTAAGGACAAAGGATCAGGGTAGGAGACTTGGCTGGAGGCAGGTAGATATTCAGCAAGTAGCAGAAAGGGCGGTGGGTGATAACCTAAATCTGTTCACAGGTACGCTTCTGGCAGAAACCCCGAGTCCAGTGGAAGTTATGGTCGCTATGCTTAGAGTGAACAATGCCTTAAAAGATTGTCTAACTGCAGCAGCTCAGTCCTCTAGTAAGTATAAGGGTGTTTGGTTTAGTAAGCACTGTTATGAGGCAAAGAAATTTCTGAGGAAGGCCCTTAATGAGCACTCTAGAGATAAGGCCCATGTTAAAATAGCTAGGGCTCAGTATAAATCTGTTCTAAGGGCAAGGAAGTTAAAGCTAAAAGGAGCTAGCCTGGGAGGGACTGGAATGTGCAGTAGAGTCTAAAAACCATAGCATTTTTTGGAAGGTTGTTAATAGGTCCCATTGAAGCAGAAACATCTGAGGGCCTGGGATGCAATATTGCCTCTGAGGCTTGGGTTAGCAATTTTTGTAGCATTTTTCAGGGGAGTTCTCTAGGAAGGAAGGGGGAGAGAAAATATGTAGGCCACCCTAATTTAGCTATTAGGTTCACACTCAAGGAGTTTAAGGATGCTCTGAATGACAGTGCTAGTAATAAAGCCCCTGTCCCAGACTCTATCCCAATGGATCTTTACAAATCTTGCCCTCCGCTATGGGAGCAAATCTTGTTAAATGTCCTTAATGCCACAGAGAGTGTGGATATCCCGGATACCTGGAGATCGGTGTGTATTATTCCTATCTAACAAAAGGGGCGATTGTAACGACCCAAAGTCGTATCGTCCAATTTCTCTTCTTGATTCTTCGGCCAAAATTTTGGGCCGGATTATTTTGAGGCGTATTGAAGCTTGGATGGCTGCAAATGCAATTCTGAGCCAGGTACAATATGGTTTTAGGGAAGAGCTTGGTACCCAGGAACAGTGCCTAAATTTGCTGATGGTGATTGGGAAATATACTCAAGCTAGGAAAGGCAACTTATATTTAGCATTCATGGATCTCAGCTATGCTTTTGATAAGGTCAATCGGTCTACGCTGTGGGAGAAGCTTACCTGGCTGGGAATGGACCCCTCAATTGTGGAGCTGCTTCGGTACCTCCATTTAAGAACGTATGCCAATGTGAGGGTTGGGGTAAATGGGGAATGTTCGGATGCTTTTGAGCTTGGCAGGGGGGCGCGCCAGGGATGTGTCTTGGCTCCTACTCTTTTTCTTCTTTATACAAATGGGTTGTTCGACGTTTTGGTGGAACACTGTAAGGATGCCCCTAAAATTAATGGAAGGAACGTCCCGGTTTTGATTTATGCGGATGATGCAGTACTTATGGCCCGCACTATGAATGGCCTTCGAGAGGCGGTCAGAGCTTGTGAAACTTTTATGGCAGCCCTCGATTTAGAGATAAATTGCAATAAATCACACTTTATGGTGTATGGGAAACACTCAGTAGCATAGGGGGGCTGAAGATCAATGAGCAAGCGATTACTAAGGTTCAGGAATTCCCCTATTTAGGGATTCATTTTGATGACAAGGGTTCCTGGAATTCTTGTATTGCCAGAAGAGGGGCGCTTTTTAAAGCAACAGTAGGTGCCACTTTGAGTTTGCTGCCTGGGTGGGTAATAAACCTGTTAAGGCCCTGCTTGAAATTTATAGGCAAAAGTGTCTCCCAGTTTTGCTGTATGGGGCGTCTCTGCGGGGGCACACAGAAAACAGGGCCCCTGCTATAGAGGAAAATCGCTTCTGCAGGAGGTTGTTAGGAGTTGGTCAAAATGTTTCCAGTTTCTGCTTGCATGCTGAATTGACCCTAGATTTTGTAGAAGATACCATTAAGATTGCTCCCCTTATGTTATGGATCTCTATCTGGTCGAATGAGTTTGCCGCTTTTAACAGAGAGATCTTGCGGGATTGTATGGCAAGTGAGTGTGTGAAGGATAGTCCTTGGCTGATGTATATTAGAAAAGTATCTTCCACTTTGGGGCAGCCGGTCATGTATGAGGCTCGAAAGAGTCTCACAAAATCGGATCAACGCTGGGTTAAGGAGAATTTCTCCAAAATTCTGGGGGCTAAGCAGGAGGCAGAGGAATTAAGGAAGAAATCAGTTAGGGATTTTATAATCCTAAAGATGGGGGGTGGGTCCTGAGGCCTATCTCTTGGAGATAAAGAAGTGTGAGGGAAAGGAGTCTCATCTCACGATTCCGTTTTGGGGTTATTAGAAGCAATTTGTGTTTCCCGCTAGGTCAGTTTGATGAAAAAGCTATAAAACCATGCCCCTGTGATGGAGTGTCTTTACAGATGCTAATTCACTTTACTCTGATTTGTGGTTTTTATGCCCCCTTTCGGCATCGGTATTTATTTCCCATACTGAAGGATAGATGTTTTGTGCAATACCGCCCAGCCTTCCTGTGGCTGCGTATGTCTTCTAATGCGTTGGTATGGCGGGGGTGGGGTCTTTTCTAACGGGAGCTATAACTTGGCGGAATAATATAGAGGCTTTTTAAACCTGAGTCTTAATCTGAATTCTTATTGCAAAATTATATATTTTTAGCAAAATTCTGAAATGTAATTATTTGTATATGTTTAGAATGGCTAATAGGACTTTGAAACCGGTTTAATGAATTTTTTTAATACTTTAAGTATTTAATGGATATGGTAGGTGAAGGAATGTTTATTTTGGATAATGATTTTTGAGAGTGTACTGTATTTTGTTGTCTGTTTTATTTGTATGGTTGATAATTTTCATACTGAATAAAGAGAAAGTCAAGGGACGTTAATGACCCAATTCCACCAGTGCCCAGTTGGAAGTGTGCGAAACCTGTATTAAGGATAAGAGGCCATAGGGGTATGTTCCATACTTTCATTTCTCGTACAGGTGACCCCTTTCAACCATATTAAAGACTTTGCGGACGTAAAAACAGAACAACACTACCTCAGATTCAGTTTGAGAGATTTCATAACAACAGCCCATAATGCAAAGCAATGGTTGATGGCTTAATAGCCCTCCAGGAACATGCCATGCTCAATGGAAGGAAACTATTCTCTAGAACACATTCTTCTAAATGATTCAATAGAATGTTTTAAAAAACTTCCTCAGAAACAATCAGCAAGCATATTCATTTATAGTTGGTAGGAAGGCTTCCATCACCTATTTTTAAGAGGGGTTTTAACACAAGGCCTCTCAAGGACTCCAGTGATAAACTGGTTTTAGCATTCCTTTGAAACAGATAAATGTATAGTCTTGCCCACCAGTCACTGTTAAACTCAATAAGCATCGCTGGGATATTACTTTGCCCTGCAGCATTGGTTAATTTTATAACTGCAATTGGGGATGGAATGTCTATCTGTGAAGACCAATTGATTTGCTTATCATTAAAATGAGGCAGGAGTGCAACATGTATTGTGGGTGAACCATATAAACTATCTAGATAAGTGGTCAAGGTATCCTCCACAATCATACAGGGTAATGCACCTAAGTGACAGGTGGTAACATTAATCACTTGATTACGAAATTTCTTTTGGTTGCCAGGCTGAATTACCTCGGTGATTTCATCCCAGTGATTAATTTATTGTTTATTACTATTCATTTCCCTTTAACGTGTTGTCTATAATACTTTTTAACCTATTAAGTACACCGTTAGTAATACTGGGTGAGCTTTGTCTACATCTTTTTCGTGCTTTCCGTCAATTACATTTCAAAGTTTGGCAAGACTGCAAATATATCCTAGATTCCCACTTACAATCTGATCTATGCTGTATTACAATTATTTGTGTAACGTTTGAAACATTATCCACCTCAAGAGTGTACCATGTTTTTTTCCTTGTACTGCCTGGGCTCCATATCTGGGAAGCCTGAATCTTGAATAGATGAGTTGTTTAAGGTGTACATGGTCCAACCATGTGGTGAGACTGCTAGAGAAATTTACTTCAAGAAGGAGAACTTTCTCTGGCGCTAATACTTCTGTAAAACAGATGTGATTCAATCGCCCACTGATCACTTCCCTTATAAACCCATACATATAGATCTTTGGTATTTTTAAAGTGCTATTCTAAACAAAAAATATAATCAATTGAGCGACATCAATGACCTCAACCTAAAGCTTAGAGCTCAATCTCAGTCTTTAACAAATCTGGTGTTCTCTATCTAGAAAAATTAGTCCTAGTCCCTGCTTCTCAGATAGAATGTTTTTGCCTTCTAATGAACCCCAAATCCTGCATTTTACAACTTTCTCTTCCAAAGATCACTTTAATCAAACATAAACTGCAAGCTCTTTTGATTACACCTTTCACAGGAACACTGAAAGAGTTCAATTCAAGCCATATTTACAGGTCCTCTAAATTATTGAGTGTTACAAAGACTGAAATAAGACATCTTAGAAAAGGACATGCTCCTTTAGATCAAGAAATAAAGAACAAGTTAGTTAGCTTTAGTAACGCTCTTTCTGGTAGAGACTACCTAGCTGCAGATTCCTCACCTTCTGAACATTCCCCAGGTGTCAGACTGGGCCCCCAAACCTTTCAGCAGTATCTCTGCAAGCCGAGCCTGTATAGGCACCACCCTGAGAGCTGATGTAAATTGCTTTGGAAAGCGTCTGCACCTCTGGACATCCCAAAAGTAATCCGGCGTGACAAGTGTGCAGATTCCTAGACTTGGGGTTTATTAATGGGAGAGTCCAATCATGGAACTGGGAGAATGGAAGGCTAGGAGTGGAATCTGTGGGTAGATTCCTCACCTTTTAAATAGATACCAAAGCAGTACCTATTGGAGGTGGGTCTGTGAATGGACTCAAACCAGTAAGTCCTGTGGGGCCAGCGGGAAAAATGGCTCTCTCGGAAAACTTGACTGTCGAGACAATAGTGCTTTGTGAATGGGGACTCCCACGTAGCTGCCTGACATATGCCTAAAAAAAGTGACTCCATGTGCTAATGCAGTGGTAGCAGCTTTGGCCCTGGTAGAATGCGCATGCAGTCCCTCAAGAGGCTGCTTTTTGACCAGTGCATAGCAGAGCTTACTGAAAAGCATTAACCAGCAGGAGATGATTCTTTTCTGTACTGCCTGGCTTTTTTGCACACCTGCGAACCCCACACTGAGCTGATCGTTTGACCCAATGTTCCTCTGTAAGATCTATGTAAAAGCTCAGTGCTCTCCAATCCATGGTCAGCGTCACAACTTTTAACAGAAAGGATGTCTGATTCAGCAGAATCAGCTTGTCTGGAAAAAAGGTGGTATACAACAGGCTGGCACAGAGCCTGAAGCTCACTCACATGCTGTGTTGCTGTTATGGTGACAAGGAACACTACCTTAAGGATTAGAAGCCATAAGGAACTATGAATCAGCTCAAATAGGGTGCACGTCAGAAAGATGAGGACAAGTTACAGTCCTACTGTGGCTGATGAAGGTAGAGAGAGGAAATAAATGTTGTGATTTGATTTTTGAAAAGGCTACAACCCCATCAAATAAAGAAGGATGCTCAGGCAACAGTCAGAAAGCCGAAAAATAACTATTAACCATGCCCAAAGCAAGGCATGACTGGGCAAGAGACAAATGAACAAAAGAATGTCAGATAGCTTGGCTGGGACGGGGCCAATCCGACGGGTGGGCACCAAACTACAAATTTATCTAAACAACAGGTGAATGCAGTTTTCAATGAGGCACTCCCGGCTGCCCAGATATCATCAACTACCTCTGGAGTACGGTCAAGGCTGCTTAATCTCTAAGCATGAGGGTGGAGATTGTGAAGGCTTGGATTCAGAACCATGCTTGGTTACTGCGACAGCAGATCCTCATGGAGAGCCAGCCTGATCGGAACACAGATGATCAAGTCCAGGATTTCTGGGTACCTTACTCTCCAATGCAAATCCATAGCTACTAAGATGACTTAGGCCCAGTTGGTCCTCATCATCAGAACTCTAGAAGGAGTGGCATTGTGGGAAAGGCATGAAGGGGTCCCAAGTTCCACTTGAGGCAGAATGCATCTCCGAGTGAGAGAGACCCTAGAAACTCCAACACACGGTAACACTGACATTGCATTTTCAACACCACCAAGAATGCAGAGAGTCAAGGTTCTTCCCATTCACGGAAATGACATTCCAGCACTTTCTACTGTAACTGCCATTCGTAATCCACTAGATGTTGACAGCTTGTCCACCATGGCATTCAGTGAGCCTACCAGGAGGTTCACACATCACAAGATTCCTTGGTGATCCAGCCATTTCCAGAGGCGTAGTACCTCCTGACACAGGGTCCACACTGCCATGTTTGTTGCGATACCACATGACAGTACTGTTGTTCCTACTGAAACCGTAACAGCCTTGCCTTGATGGACGGAAGAAAGGCTTTCAACACCAAACAGGTCCTTAGCTCCAGATGGTTAACAAGAAGCCAGGACTCAGCCAGATACCAGAGGTTTCTGATCCCCACCTCTCCCAGATGGCCACCTCAACCCAAAAGCAATCCATTGGTCACTACTGTCAGTTTTGGGTGAGGATGGGAGCGGGGACTGCCAGTGACTCAATTGCCATTCAGTAGCCACCATCAGTGCAAATATTTTGCAGTCTGTAACAAAAACTGAAAGTGGCTGAAGAGGTCCTCTTGATGTTAGGCCCACTGAGACTTCAGAACACACTACAGATCCGCATAGGCCACCTGGTGTGCCCCACTAGCAGAATGCAAGAGGTCATCAGTCCCAACAGCCTCAGAGTTGACCTCACTGAAATCCAGGATAGAGGCCGTAAGATTGGGAACATGGTCTGAATGTCCTGGACAGTTTTTCCCAGGAGAAAAGTATGAAACCGAACTGTGTTCAGAAATTCTCTGATGAAGGGGAGCATCCAAGGAGGAGTCAGGCAAGACTTTTACACATTGATAGTGAACCTTAAAGAAGACTGAAGGTTTGCAGAAGTCTGGAGGTGGTAGATGGCTGTCTGGGGCAAGCCTGCCTTCAACAGCTATTCGGCAAGGTAGGGGAAGACTGGCACTTCTAACCTCTGAAGGTGTGCTGCCACCTGCACCATCACTTTCGTGAACACCAGAAGTGCAAGGGTGAGACCAAAGAGGAGCACAGGGAACTGAAAAAGTATACTTCTGGCATGGGCACCTTCTTGATAGCCCCTTAGGCCAAAAGGGCTTGCACTTCATGCAGCAAAATATACAAACGGTCCTCATCACTCATTGATGGGACAGTGGAAGGTATAGCAGGGCAGAAAGGAAGCATAGGGCATAGCCCTTCTGGACAACTCATCTGTTCTATGTAATGTGTTATGAACTCAGTAAGATTCTGCCTGCTACCGGTTTACCATGCTACTGTTAGGCCATGGTGAAGAGGTTTGGCAGGTGGCAGCAGCAGGGAGAAGAGTGGACTAGGTGGCACGATGACCTTGGCCAGGGGCACCATGGCCTCAACCACAAACTGCTGGATTCGCTGTGGGGGATGGGCAGGAGAGGTGGGGTGGAGAGGCCCAGAAAGAATGCTGTAGCCCTGCTCTCTTTAAATCGTTTAAGTGCAGAATCAGCATTGCCCACAAATAGGCGAGTCCTGTTGAAGGGCATGTCCAGCAGTGAGGACTGGATACCAGAGAATCCAGTCAATCCCTGGCACACATTGCAGCGAACTGTAAATTTGGTGCCAATGTTTCACCTGATGGAATCAGTCGTGTCCAAGCCACAAAGAATCGTGAACATGACCACATCACAACCATCTTGAATCACCTGAGCAAAAACAAGCCGTAAATTGTCAGGCACACCAGGGAGAACTTGTGCAACCATGTCCCAAAGGGCATAGGAATAGCATCTCAACAAGGCACTGGCATGGACAGATCAGAGGGTCAGAGTTGTAACAGAAAAGAGTTGCTTCCAAAATCTGTCCATCCATTTAGATTTTGTATCTATGAGGAGTGGTAGGGAAAGTGTTTGAGCTAGACAGACTTGTGGAGGCTTCCACCACTAAATTTTCAAGGAAAGGATGAGAAAGCAAGGTGAGAGCATCTGGCGATTAACCGGGGGGCCAGAACAAGGTTTGACTCAGGCCTTCAATAAGGTATTAGTCAGTGCCTCATTAAATGGAAGAGGAGCTCGGAAGTGCCTGCCCTGGCTGCAGGACCTCTGTTAAGGGATTGGGCTTTATCTCCATGGTGGGGGAGCTGGAGATCAAGCACTTTAGCCATCCTACTCATGAACATGGCACAGGAGGTGGATTCTTCAGTGGTTGGTACAGGGGGTGAGAAGAGGCTTGTTTCCGGGTAAGTACTGAGACCGCTAGTGTCCTGCATGTCTTCATATCCATTATCATCCTGGTAGGGTTGTGCGAACTTATCACCTGGGTCATAGTCATTGTCAGAGTTCTGAAAAGGGAATGCAAAGTAGGCTGCCATCCCGGAGCTGGCAATAAAGGTGGGGGGGAAGTGTTGCCTCTGGCAGCACAGCGCAACTTCAGGAGAGGTCGGACTGGCATCGACTCTGCATTAAAGAGGACTATCTGGGCCTTATCCCCTGGCATCAATGGAGTCGATTACCCTAGGGCTGGCAGTGGCTACAAAGGCAGGGTCAGGGGTGGAGCCAGAGGCGGGATAAGCTCAGAGGGTCCAATTGGTGCCAAGGGTGAACCCACTGGCAGAATCGCAGATTGAGGGCATCTTAACTCCTTGGGGCCAGGAGGCACACCAGAGTGAGTCAAAAGGAAATCGAATAGCCGGAGCATAGCTGCGCTGGACTCTTCGATCTGCTGACGATCCTGGTAACTCCGGTTGTGCTGGTAGCAGCTGCAAGATCGGCTTTGAATATGGTAGTCTTTGGGCGCGAGGTCCTAAAGTATGACCCTACCCTTGCACGCATTCAGCTGAATAACGATGGCATGTGAGGGTATAGTCCCATTTAGAATTCTCATGCTTTTTCTTAGACTTACTGGATGATTTAGATTGAGAAGAAGAAAGGCCTCCAGAGTTACTGCCGCAGCTTCAAAAACAAGACCTGGACCAAACTTTTATGGATGGCGATTTGGAGCTGTTCAGTCGAGGAGGCTTATGTTTTGCAGCATAACAATTTGCCTCACAATCTTTTGGGTTCATCGATGGGCAGTTGCTGCAGGTCTTGGGGACATAGCCTTACCCTGGACACCACCGATATTCCAGATGGAGATCTGTCAGACATCTGCTTCCGACAGTCTCTATAGAATTTAAAATTTGCCATATTTGGGGGCAACATCTCTTGCACACTGTAAAATCTTGGTAAAGATAATCGTCTCTGAGAGACACACCTAAGTTCTGGACACCCGCCTGGAAGAGTGGAAGGAAAGGAAATCGCTTTGGTGCGCAGAGGTGGTGCCTAGATAGGCCCTGCACAGCATTTCTGGAGTGGAACAGCATCAGTGCAGGTATGCCTGTTGCCATCTACCGGCACACTGAGGTATTGCTGAAAAAGTTTCCAGATCCAGTCTGATGCTGGGAAATATTCAAAAGGTGAGGAATCTGTGGCTGTTTGTATCGGAAAGAAGAAATCTACTTGTGGCTCCAACACAAAAGAGTGTGCACTGGCAGGACTATTTTCTATTTGTACCCAGATCTATTCTTCGAATCAAATAAAAGTTCTTTAGATTGCTGCAGACGATTTTCAAAAGGAGATTTATGATCACAGATGAATCCATAGCAACTATTCAGAAATGCTTGCAGGGTCATTTGCTTTACTATCTTTCAATCAAAACAAAACACCCTGCTGCATTCTTCTTTGCCAGGACAATAAAGCAGCAGTCTGATATACCTACAGTTTGGGAGAATTGAACACAAAACTTCAGGAAGACCTAGCACATAACTTTTGAATGTTCTACCTTCTTCAAGCCTCTCAATCAGAGCAGAATACCAGACACAAACCTGCAGTGGCACTCACACATTTTAGGATTCTAGTAACTTCTAAAACTTCTAAAACTTCTCCAGCAAGGCTGTCAGGTTCTAAATGCTTTCTAGGGTCCTTTCGAAATAAAACTCTTCTCCACCCGGCTAAAGTCCCAGTTATAGCTCTTTTACAGATGGAAGCCAGATCCAGCTGCATTAGCAACAGACAGTTTTCTTTAGGATTAATCAACAGGCTTTCGTAAAGCTTCACTACGTTTGTCATGATTTTGAGGTATTCCACACATTTGCCACCAAGACACAATGGTAATTCTGATAACTCCCTTCTAAAAAATAACAAATCTGATTCCCAGATTGACTAGAGCTCTCAGATTTCCTCCTTCTTCTACTTCTCCCAAATCTTATTACAAATCTTCCACGGGTGATGCTCAATCTCTACTGGGCAGGCTCTCGGAACTCATGGCATGAAAGTTTGGCATGGAAGTTTTCTGAGAAACCTGGAATACTCAATGCCATTCATCTAACTCCATCTCATTTATAAAAAAATCCTGGGTCATCGATACTACCAAAGCTAAGAAATCAGTGTGATCCAAAGACACCTCATTCTGGTATGCTAACACGGTGTTGCAAATATTCTAGAACTGGCCAGATGAAAGCACCTTCTGCCAAGTTAACCATGTTACTTGTCAAATATAATTTTATAGAGTTTCAGATGTCAAAGTCCTTGCATTTTACACCTTCCAGTGTTGTTTTCTCCATTTTATGAAGAACTAAAACCAACCGTACTATAGTTGACTGCCATTCCTCTTCAGCCCAAATTGTGTATAGTAAGATGTCTAAAGGAATATGAACCAAGAACAGGCTCTCTGAGGAAACCCTCTAAGTAACTCTTCATTTATTTATGAAATTCGCATCCCCTACTCTCTCCAGTTGGGTAGAGTGGATCATGTAACAGGTAGGTATTGATGCCCTTCTGTTTGGCATGCAGTTTTCCAGAGGTGCAAAGGCTTCTCAGCCGTAAGGGTGGAGCTCAATTAGAGGGCATTCGTAAAGTAGCAGATTGGTTTGCTGACTATGCTTTTGGGATGCCATAGCAATTGATCAACTAACCCTAAATGTTGTAATGTTGAAAGAAGCATAAGTGCAACCAGTCTTAACAATCAGGGTTTTCCAAGCTGTTGGTAAAGGGAAGTTCTGATTTTATTGAAGGCATGAAGGAGAGTATTCTACCACTTGTCTGTATGTTTTTATAAAATTAATTACCTTTCCAATTCTTCATCATCGTGCTTTTATTAATTTCATCAGTGTTGCCAGCGATCTGAAATCCTGTATCAAGTCTCTGATTTAATGATTATCCTCATGATCATGATATTATGCTGTTTTCCTTACCTTCCTAGATATTCTACATTTGAAGACATTTACATCAGGAAAAGCGGCTTAGTTGGGTCTCTTTATGACTTTTGTGTACCCATTGTTACAGACGGGTTATTCTTTTATGTAGTTGGTTTCCCCAGTGATGCTAGGTAATGCAATTTTGCAGTATCTATTGAAATTGACTGCTATCAATAAAACCACCAAGATCTGAATCATAATACCAACTTCTATGTCTTTAATAAAATCAGCACTTTTCTTTGTCAACTGCTAGTAAAATCCACATTATGTTGCCAAATGATTAATTCCATCAATTTGGTTTCTCAACCTAGCCATACCATGAAGAAGTCATCAATAGATGACCAGATAGAAGGGATTAATGTCTAATCAATGGTATGTGCTTCAACATTGCCTACAAATAGGTTTGCTGTGTTCAGAGTGTGGTATGTGCCTAAAACATTTACATTGGCCTCCTTCTGGAGATCTAAGTTGTTTTTGAGTAAGAAATAGTTGTGCTTCAGTGCAACATTGGCACATCTCACAATAGCAAGAGTGGGACCGGTCTTCAGATTTTTCTAATCACACTAAAGCCACCTGTTGGGAAATGTTTGTGAAGGAGTGACTCTACATCTAATGTCACCATCAATCATTGTGCCCTTCACTTTGTTAATAAAGTCCATACTGTCTCAGAACTATGAGAGGATCTGTGGTACAAATGCTTTAATAAGACAAAAAAAACAGCAAACTGACAAACAGGCTGTAACACAGAAATACATCCTGAAATAATGTGTCAACTATAAGGCTTGGTAGGATTTTTGTGAACCTGGTGTTGGTCCAATTTAGGAATTCAATTTCCTGGTTTCTTATGAACTCATGCTCTGTAAGAATAAAGTAGCTATTTTTAAAACTCTGGTAGAGGAATGCCAGATAGTTTAGAAAGGATGACCACAGGTCTCCAATGTGATTGGAGATGATATAGAGAAGTGGTGTACTGCTTATGAGGTGACCTTCCCTGTGTATCTAGTACACTAGAAAAACAGATGAACAAAGGCATTGTGTGGGCTAAGTTACCTACCTAGGGGAAGGATGTAGCACCACTCTAGATACCAAAGACAGGCAAAATGATACCCAAATAAAAACAGTGCTACTAAATAGATTTGACCTTACCAGAAGACGTTTCAGGGCACCCAGAAGTAATCATAACAGTTTTGGGTAGTGCTTTTGATACATCAGTGAAGAGAGAGGAGGACTTGGTGAACACCAGTAGATGATTACAAGTGGCTTTATGATCTGGTTATAAGATAGCACATTTTGTCAAACTGTTTTACAAAACTGGATCCCACAGGGATTTAGATAGGAGCTGACCTGTAGGTCAACACCAGAGTGTCCAAGAAGAAACGCATTGTACCACAAGAAAATAACGATTTCCCTGTACAAAACTGGATCCCAGGAGATTTAGAGAGAAGCTAACCTGTAGGTCAACACCAGAGTGTCCAAGAAGAAACACACAGGACCACAAGAAAATAAAGATTTTCCTGGAGGTCTACAAAGGACTAACATGGGAGGTGAAATTTCCAATCAACAGCTGGGCAGAAGGAGGGTGAATACAATGGAAAGTCATCCCTGGACTCTGCCTTGAAATGTATGTGCTTTGACTGTTGCAGGGTGCGAGAGAAGGGACTCAGTATGTTTCAAGAGCGCCCCACCAATTGGCAGTACACATATTACTAGTTAAGGGCTGGGAGTGTACGTCAGCCCAGTAAAGGACAGTTTGAAAGAGGTTATCCTAGTTTCTGTAGCTGAGGTGGAAGCTGAATCCAGAGCTAACATGCCTGAGGCTCTGAAGAACAAAGGAGCCAGCATGACTTCTGTCTGGTTTCAGTTTGTTGTCTCCAAGGCAAATCCTCCCTGATGGGTGCCACTTCAACATCAGAGCAGATAGTAAGGTTAGCTACAATCCTGTGGAGATTGTGTTGCTGGCATCAGGCGAGGGGCACTGTTCCTTAGAAATTAACATTTAGCCCAGGCGCCATACCTGTAGATGGTACATAAAACAGCCTTGCTCCCCTTATTGCATGGATTTGGCACATTTCCGATTTTTCTCTTTGGATCAATTTCACTCATTCTGTATGCTTTCCAGAAATATAACTCTGTGTATACCTGCTTCTGAGATTCTTTGCGCCCCAAATTGTGAATCTCCACAAACTAGCATTCGTCATATTTTAAGCTTATATTTGACTTTAATTTGTTTACAATCATAGTATTTACATGTGACAAATATCCCAATTTAATTCAACACACAATTTAAAAAGAGGAATTATAATCAAATTCACTTTGACCATGTATTTAGGTGTATTTATTTATCATATAAGCAATGCTTATTTTACAAACTCAAAAGGATGAAAGACAATGTCAGCCCTTGCAGGATTCAAGCTAATATGCTGCAAATCAGACTTTGATATTTGTAGCGAATGCTCACCCCTCAAAGTTATTTCAGTGGCTCACCAATAAATTACTTAGGTTTGAACTATGCTCATGTGCACAGTCTCACAGCTATTTTAGACCAGAATGAATGTGTGAATTTTCTTTACTGTTTTTATACTGTGGAGTGAGTGTGCAGGGATTTCCTACAAAGAAATGTGGACTTCTTTTGCTGCCCATGTTTGGTAGGGTTTTAATTGTTGTAAGTCAAATCGGCATTGCCTGCAATTCCTGAGGTTTCTATCCCAGGCAACAGAGCTCCACTAAGTGGTACTAAGTGGACTCAAGCTGACTATGCAGGATGTCTGTTTGGGTCATACAATGTAATATGAGAATGAGTAAACTCAGTAATTTTCCGATGTCTGAATAAAGTAGTTCGGAGATTGTTTTATAAAATTAAATAATATTACATTTATAGTTAATACAATATATACACATAAGAAAGGAAAACTGAAAATTAGAAAACTTTTTCAATATTTGACTGTGAATTAAACAAAAGATTTAAATATTTGACAATGTGTTTGGTGTACACGGTTCTACATTTTTGTGTATTGTTTTGGGGTTCAAATCATATAAATTGCTTAGGTCGGGGTCCTCAGCTTCCAATAATTACTTAGTGGGGATCACCAGATTCCAGTAATTATTCAGTGGGGGTCTACAGAAATCAAAAGGGCAAGAACCACTGATTTAGTTGTGTGACACCACAACAGCCTGGTTTAAATGGATATGCCTCCGGTACATTGACAAGTAGATGAATGAAGTTCTTGTCAAATCCTGGTGGTATCCATTATATGTAAGAGAATGGGTTGGTGGGGGGCAGGGGGTTCATTGTTTTTTCTGAAGTGACAGAAATGTAGTTTATCTGTGAAAACTGACACCAAAGGAATGTATTCATATTTTTCCAGACCAATTTAGTTGACCAACTTATATGTCCTTTTCTTTGCCGTGCAAAAGACAGAGGTTCTGCCCCCCTCATTTTTCTAGCCTGGGAAAAAAACTAAATCACACCTTTTTTCTTTTTTCAATCCCTTGTCAAGGGTAATTATTTGGTGGGTATCCAGCTGTGGGTCACTGGAAAGCTCTGAATGCTCTAACGACCAAGAGTTCAGACTGGAACCTGTATCTGACCTCCCTGAAGAGAGAAAAAATCTTACCAGATCTCACCAATTTCTAGCAGGCCTAGTATTCTGTTTTGAAATGTTCAGTAGGGCTTTATTTTTAAATCAGGAATTTATTAGACCAGTCGTTTCCACTTCTATTTGCTCTCTATCACACCACATTCAGATGATCTCATGGAGCTTGCTGGATCCCAACCATAGCAGTGAAGGTCTTCCCTCTTGGGTGACTTCAAACTTCCAGATAGCAAAAGCACAAAACATACAAGAGACACTCTCTTCAACCTCATTTTCACACTCAATAAGATACAGCATTCCACACAAAAATACACTTCAAAAGACAATATCCTCAAGATTATCTTCTCAGCATCATCAATAATCCAATGCAAACCACCTTTACACCTGGACTGGACCAACCACTTTGTCACTCCTATCTCCCTGCTCAGCAAATCAAGGTCAGCAGAAAATAGATCCTTCAAAGACTTCTCCATAGACAACAAAACTCTAGAACTCATCTTTCACAATACCACCACCAGGTATGATGCCAATACACTTGCAAACAACTTACAGACTTTTTTGAAAAACTACGAACATCCATGCCCTAATTAAAACAGGCAAATCATTAGGCACCTTGGTACTCTAAGGACTTTGCAAATAATAAATGATCTATCCACAGACAGAAAAAAATAATGTTAGAATAACAGAACTCTATATGTCCTTATGTTACTGAAGTCCCAACACCCAATATGCAGACAGTTCATCACATCAGTCAAAGTACAATACTAACGCTATTAATGAAGCCACCAACAGAAGAGCAATTTTCAAGACAATCAAGCGCTGCATTAACTCACAGCCAGAGCCACTTATTCTTCGCTCCACAGAATCGTTAAGTGCCATGAACATCATCTTCAGTAAAAATAATACAGAGGATCTCACAGCACAGACAACTACTCTGCTTCATCTCTTACACCCACCCCCTTCCCATAGAATCCTGTAATGGTCAGCTTGAAAGAACTTGCTCGCACAGATAGTAACAACACACTCAACTCCCTCAATGCCACTTCTGATGAGGATTACATCATTCCCTGGTCCCTCATCAAAGCTCTCTCTGGAGACTCTTTCTCGCCCTTACTCATCATTGTCAATACTTCCCTCGCTCAAGGGATCTTCCCAAAAGCTCTCAAGACAGGCCAGATTCTCCCTCTCATAAGGAACCTTAGACTAGACTTTGACAACCTCTCCAACTACTACTAGCCCATCACTCACCTACCGTTCACTTGCAAGGTCATTGAAAAAGCAGTATATGTTCATCTCCAAGATCAATGATAACCACCTCCTTCACAACTACCAGTCTGGCTTCAGATCACACTGCAGCACGGAGGCTGTTATATTACACATCGTAGACAAAGCCCTACTGACCACAGATGAAAATTAACCTTGACTCTATATTGCTGGACCTCCTTACTGCCTTTGGCACAGTTAACAATTCCACCCTCATATGCACACTGGAGTCTTGCATGGGATTTACCTGCTATGTTCTACACTGGTTCTCCTCCTACCTTTCCAAGTGACACCAGTTTGTCCTCTGGGTACCTCTAGATCTCAAACAATACTTATAAAGTGGAGTCCCCAGGATTCCATACTGTTATCTGTCATCTTCAACCTCTACAAGGAGCCGCTTGGTGCTTTGCACATATTCTAAAAATATACCAATCAATATACCAGTCTCCTCGGCTTCAGACGTTCAATGCCTCAAACAATGCCTGCATATCAGCCAGACCAGAATGTCAGGCTTATATCAAGCACAACCCAACCAAGACAGAATTCCTGTTATTTGTCAAGAGCAAAATGTTAGAAACAGAAGAAACATGACTGAATGTCATGACGCTTGATGGCTTTGAACCCCAACTTTCAATGAATGCCAAGCCCTGGACACCAACCTCACACTCAAGGAACACACTGTCAAAAGCTCGCTCTTCTACAGAAAGTGAAACTATTTCTTCAGAAAACGATTTCAGAACTGCTGTTAAACCCCTAGTATTCTTGCTTCTGGATAGATGTATCGCCCTGCCAAACAAACTTAAAGACACCACACCGGCACCCTTTAAGAGCACTCTACACAGCACATCTTTTCCATGATTCAAAGAAATATGATCACATCACCCACATCCTGATGGGGCTGCATTGGCTCCTCTAGCTTGCCCACCCCATAATTCAAAACCAGCTGCATCATTTACAACTTCATCACAACCAGCACCCCTACTTATCTTTCAGATAAGCTCGCCATCTTTGGAAGTTCTTGGCACAGCCGTAGCCAGGACACCATCAGATAGCAGACTAAGAAGTATAAAAAGAAAAAAAAAAAAGACAGCAGGCCTTTTCCACCTATGTGCCTAGAAACTGGAACAACATTCCTGCGTCTATCAGGATCACCCTAAAGCTGCTTCAATTTAGGAAACAGTTGAGACTCGGGTCTATAAAGCACACTATATCACTACGCATTAACCCTCACTATTCCAGCTACCTTTCCTATCATTCATTGACATTATGTTTGTTTTTTACACTGAACAGCACTCCACTGCTTACTGGCTAGGCTCGCACTATAGAACTACCACATATATACATACAGTGCTCAACAATCAAACAACAGACACAATAACATATTGTCCAGTGCAGTAGTCATCTCTAGAAAAAAGAAAGTACTTTAATCCCACAACAAACCTAAATACTACACAGTACATTTGGAATTCAATTTTCAGTTGAAATATAAGTTCTCAGTAAAGTCCTACACCCAACCTCTCCTCCATAGAAGATATCTCATGACTAAAATTCCCATTATACTAAGAGCATGGGCATCAATTAGGCACAGTGGCTCATTATTTCATGCACTACTATTGATCAATTGTGCAAATGAGTTCAAAGTATTTTACTCTCAAAGTATTTTACTCTCAGGCAAAAAAAACTCAAATCCATGCGGCCTTCAGGCTCTCTTTTTTGATAGTGATGCAGCTCCTCTTCCCAATGTGGACAGTGGTAGCACCAGTCTTTTTAGATCATGGTGGAATGCTGGGCAACAAAGCGGTACCTGGCTTTGCAAAAGTCTTGGTGCAGGACACGTGGGCACAACTCAGAGATGATATACCACGTCACAGCACGGTTTGGGTCCTGATGTCATTCCCTGTGGCAATCAGCTTTCCCTAGATGCACCTCGCATCAGGAATATTCTGGGCTTCTGCTCCTTAACAGTCTGTCCTACTTTTCTCTCTCAGCAGGGAAACAGGCTGTTCGGCACTTTATAGAAATCGTCTGATACTACAGAAAAAAAATGCAGACTTCAAATGATGTCCCCTCACCTCTTGGAGTCTGGTTGTCAGACGGACACCAGCCTTGGTTACACAGGAGCTTTTGAATAATCTGGAGAACTCCCTTCCTGGTGAGGGGGAACTTGGGAGAAAACTAAAGTGTGGCGATTTGGTCACTTCCAGGATAGGGATGTGGATCCACAGACTGACGCTTCAGAACCGGTTTGTCATGGTTCTACTTCAAATGTAACTTTCTGGCTATTCTGCAGACACAGCCGTTATACAAAGTGATGACTCTCACAGCAGGTAGCAATGGGGCTGGCTCCAAGTAGGAGTAGCCAAACCATGGGCAAAGTGAAGTATGATATTTCTACACTTAGCTGCATTTAGCATTAAGGAAACTGAAAAAAGAGAAAGACAAAAAGGCAGGCTCTACCTAGAAAGTTCCTCACTTTGATCAACAGAAACTGCATTCCGGTTCTTCCACCAAATAGAAGAGCTCAGGAAGAACTTATCAGCATGCTTTTACTATCAAGTAATACACTTCCACCATCATCATCCGTCTTGTGCCATGCTAAACCAGGGACATCCAAAATGGATCACACTGGTCCCAGTACTCAGAACCATACCACACCCACACCCACACCCACACACACACAGTCATGCTACCACACAGTCATAGGTACTCGACATGGCTGGTTGAGCAAGTTATGTCATAGAAATGTCACGTCTTGGGAAAAAACATATCTTTTACATTGCCTGTTCTTAATTCCGTCTTAAATCCTTGCAAAATATGTCATTTTTTAAGTACATCTGTAAATGGCAACTATACATGAAGAATCCACCCACCTACAACAATATCATTAAAGCCATTCTCATGCATCAAAAATGACCTCAGTGCAGTCAGGCTTCGTTTCTAGCTAATGAAATATACCATTGTAGGGTTTCTTGTATGTAG
The DNA here is from genome assembly GCF_031143425.1 of Pleurodeles waltl. Classification (NCBI taxonomy): domain Eukaryota; kingdom Metazoa; phylum Chordata; class Amphibia; order Caudata; family Salamandridae; genus Pleurodeles; species Pleurodeles waltl. The sequence continues at coordinate 1,656,513,056 of NC_090440.1, forward strand.
CTCGTCCTGAAGGGATGTTTCAAACAACAGATCAGGAGTTGAGGTTATCATTGGTCACCTCATAGACATGAAGTGATATGGCTGACAATACATTTGGCATATTAAATATAGATGCAGATGAGTTGCTATATACACTGATACTGCAGGTAAACAAATATGCATTGGTCTTTGCTGGTGACCCCCCTACTCCGTGAAGTGGCATCTGTGCTATTTGTGCCTCTGTCCCAAGTATGTCGAGAAAGGTGCAAGCGAATACACTTTGAGCAGACTGCTGCAAACCGAGAAGCATAGATCTGCTGAACAGAATCTGCAGAATAAAGATGCACATATGCCAGGTAAATGATATGTCAATTTCCCAAGAAGGCATGACCACAAAGGGTTCAAGAACTCCAGCTACACACACCACAAACAATACTTCACCATTAAAACACATATACGACCAAACATACATATGAAAACAGCATATTATTTACACCCTCACTACTGATTAACCAATTCAAAGCACCAGAAATCACAATCTAACAGTATGCGACAGAATCTCCAAGACCAGCACGTGAACATACCTGAACCCGGCGCTGCAAGTCCATACTAACAGCAGAACATAGCGCAAAAACTACATCATGAGGGAGCGAAGAGCAAAGATTCTTCAGATGAATGTAAGAGGTCAGACAGTAGGCAAGGAGACTGCATATTGGATAGAAAAGTAAAAAAATATCAGGCACTTCCTAAATACGTCAAGGATGGTAAATGGGACACAAGTGGGTAAGGAGCCTGCGAGCGGACAAAGTTGCCAGGTAAGAGTGCAATCAGCTTTTATTTATTGGGAAATATCTTGCACGATGTTGGGGCAACAAGCATACCCTCAGTGAAAAAGAAAAGTTTTTTTTTTTTTTAAAGACACCTATGCTGGAAATAAAGGTGTCAAAAGAACAAGGTGCATACCCTTCTCGTGAACTCCTTTACAGGATTTGCACTAAATTGTTATTAAGCTGTTCATCCTAAGAAGAGAGCCTTTACAATACAGCAGTGAGGATGGAGTTCCTAATGTTTTCTACAATGAAACACTGAAAACCTTTCAGTCATTCAGTAATAGCCCTTGTACTTCTAGCATGCTATTCAATCCTTTACAAAAATGCAGTTTCACGTGTAACCACGTGTAGCATCACTAGAACAAAGACAGGTTCTCATATTGCCCAATACTAGGTCACTGTAGTTTTTCAAGCCTTTGTGGGTCTTGATTGACAGCAGATCTATTGCCACTCCTCAACAGATAAAGAGCTTTAATAAGCACTAATGAGGGAGACTTTAGGACTGCCCACATGCTTATTTCACGATCTATAGCATTTCATTGGGAAGACGTTGTTCGCCTCTGATGAAAAATAGCCATGTGTTGCACTTTTTATGTTTTGTTGGAAAGCTTATACTCTATACAATATGACAGAGTTGGTTATAGTGACAAGCCAACAACGCCATATGTCCGATGCTATAGGTCGATCTGTTTGTCATGAAAAGTTACAACAAGGTGCATTTACAGTGAAAAGCATGTGTTAAAGCCATCAACTTTTACTGGATTAATAACACTCTGTGATTGTTGTAACACTGTGATAAAGCGTGTAGGCAGGTATTTTATTACATGGAATCTCACATATTACAGTAGTTGCCAAGACTTCTGGTGTTGGTTACACTTTCTGACAACCCCTGGGGTGAGAAGATTTGCACTATGACAGTCCTTCTTAGGTCCTCTTGCAATGAGTTGTATATTGTTTTGCCAACTTAATTTAGTACAAAATTGTAATTTTATGACTGAATGTGCATTACTGTTTGGAGAGAAACAGTGATAAAGGAAGGAGGGGAGCTTGAGACAGTGATTGTGTATTGCTGTAAAATGTTTTAAAGGGTTAGGTAAATCTTGTCTGATGGTGACGGACAAAGATGCAATGCTTTTTCTGTTTGTTATTATGCATTACATTTTGCAACCTCAGCTTTTCCAGTGCGGTGAACATCCTATTAATTGCAGTCTGAGTTATGCCCCCTTTGGGAAGGAGTAAATCCATTTGATGGTCCCTTTTCACAGCCAGCTACAGCTGTATTATTAATAAGGGTACGAAGGGTTATTTCTATACCTTGGGCAGTGAGGAGGAATTCGCCTCCTCTCAAACAGATGGCGTGCAATTCTTTTGAATATGGCTGTCCACTTTTGCCTTTCGGTTTGCAGGTGTGTTTTTTGCCTCAAGACGGGTGCATTGAGAAACGTAATTGTTTGTAAAAGTATGGGTTTCTGGATCTTCCTGATTAACAAAAATGAGAAGGGTGTATATTTCAGGTGGTAAGGAAATGTGTAGGTGCTGAAAGTGAAACTGCCATTACAAAAATTCCCACCGCACCAAAATAGCAAAGCATGACAATGTACAACCGTTGATAACATTTAAAACTCCTCTTCATAACATACATGGCCGCTCCCATTTAAAGCCATCCACCACGCCCTCATCTTTGCATGCATCACATCATAAAGCATGATCTTTAACAAGCTTCAGGACGCAACTCTACTCCAAAGTACAATCTTCTATATCACCTAATACATTACATCCCTCAGCATCTGCCTCGGCGAAACACATCACGGATGCTACACATAGCCTGTAACCACTGCCGCACCGGCAAACCAAAATCCAGCACGAGGAGAGACCAGAAGTGTCAGATGCACAACACAAGTTACAACACAAAACTGTCATTGACTGATTAACTACCTTGATATTATTATAATATTTCACTACAGAGCTGACCACCACAAGTTCACATCCCCTTCAAGACTCTCAAATGGAAAAGACATCGACAAGATCACAGTTTGCTATGCAAACTTACACAGAAGCACCTCCATACGGCACTCAAACAATTACTCCAGAAAACATAAGACAAGCACTAACTGTAAGCTAACCCCATTATTTAAACATCCAAATGTACAACACGGTAATAACATCGTACTAATCGGACAGACTCAAATAAAAACAATGCCTCCAGTCTTATGGATGAGACAACGACTATCATTGGTAACAAACAGCGCTGAAGAGCTCAAACCACAGAGACACAACAACATAAAAAAGAATCAGTTTAACCACTCACGTCAGATGACTGATAGACAGAAGGTGGTCACAAACCACCATCCTGCCCTGAGATTTCTCTGACGGAACAAACTCCAGCAAGCACTCTCTGAAACTAACACACCAAATTCAATGACTACAAACATCTACACACACACCGATAGCCAGATTTCACATTCCAGCTGTGGAGGTAGGTGGTTTGGTCAGCCCCCTCCACCCCCAACCTCCCTCTTCAGCACCCTAAATACACCTAGAGTTACACACACTCTCTGAATTTGACATACTAGGTTTAATGACAAAACAACCACAACTATTGTCAACCATCACGTACACAGGTCGGGTGGGGGTGATAAGGATGACCATCTTACCTTTAAAACACCCTCTTAGAAAGAATCCTACATTCAAACACAGCGTTTCATGCAACCGTACTGTCGGCAGCCACAACGCCAGCGCTTACCAAAGGGTAGCGCAGGAGCCACCAGTAGCTCACTAGCTGCCAGCAGGTAGCGCCTGCCATGCAGTGCAGCCTAATACAACATTCAGAGAACCTGAAACTTAGCAACACAGTCTCTTGAATGGTACAGGAGTCAGCACTGCCAAGCTGTAGACCCCAGAAGTGGTAAACCAATACCAAAGTCCCACGGTCAAACACTGAACACTTACAAGGTGTTTGACAGTTTGAGGCCTGCAACATAATCAACCGCTATGCAACAAAACCACTGCAAACGAGGGCCAAGATCTCTGAGGCACACTGCGTGTGTGAGCTCCGGGAAGAAGAGCAGAGACACTCAAGGGGGTGGGGGGCTGCAAGAGTTGAAGCCGAAGGGTGTCAATTAAAAAAGAAAAAAATTGGCCTAGTCGGATATTTTAATTGCTGTAACGGTTATTATATGAGTTAGTAGCTCAAGGAGACCTCTATTCATCAAAAGTACCTATCATTATAGAAGAGGCCCGAGACCCCTGGTTTATGCATATGCCTAGCACAAAGTTACTGGCCATGACTGTAGAGGGCAGTTTCAAATGACACGTCAGCATAAATAAACCAAATAATTAGAGAATACTGTCATATGCAAAAGACAGCACATCATATAGTATACCCAGTCTGATCTACTCCTTGTGTTACTTGCAGGGCAATAGAATTATTCGGTCTCATGAATTACATGGCCTAGATTATTTCTGCTGAATCAAGTAATGTCCCAGGGCAATGTTTGTTATCTGGGAGCCACAAACTGTAGATTCAGTGGCCTTCCCAAATGAGTGAGCAAATGGTGGTTGGCAGTTGGTGAAAACTCAAACTCAATATGCCAGTAAGTCAAATTAATTCCACATAACCATATAAACTCAAGACCCACATCATTTAAAGAGTGGTTACTGGACTTCGGAATCTTGGCATAAAGCAGCCAAAGCAAATACATACATACTCAGTGCATTTATTTATTAACAAATATGGCACTTAAGCCTGTTACAAAAAGACCAGTTTCACATCAGCCAATTAATCACTTTTACTGATAACAATGAATATGGGCTTTCCAGTTTTGGTGACAGACTATGAAATTGTTGCCTAACAATGTTTTCACTCTTGATCACGGCCCACTCAAATCACAGCTGTACACGAGCCTGCGAAAGGGGAAACAATGGTTAAGGCTGCTCCAACTGTTTAAATGCCCGCTGGAGGTACAATGGGCTAGAGCATACTTCATGGGCTGGCTGGCAAATAATGCAAACCCAACTCCTTTAGGTTCTGCCTGCATAACATTGCTTGAAGGCGAACACCTAACTCCAAATTCTGGAGCACATAACAGGAGGGTGGGAAGTTGCTGCCTCTGCTCTACTGGTGTTAGAAGGTAATGAGGAGTACACCAATGCATCTACTATGATTTCATAACTCTCATAGGTATGCAGACTTTATGATGCTGCACCGTCACCTCCAGTCTCCTCCTCCATTTGTTCCTCACCACAAGAACCCACAACTAGGCATGAGCAGGCAGAGACGAGATACAGGGAGGCGCAGACGAACACAAAAGGAAAAATAACAACAGGGAGCATGCACCATAGTATCAACAGGGTCAGACGGGGACAAAAAAAAAAAAGGCCCGTCACTAAAATAAACGTGACCCCTTTAGCGAAGCAGACAGCTAAAAAAGTGGCCCACGTTTGCAAACCAGGTCAGTTTTGAACTTGTAAAAACACTCGGTAGGGATATCTCACAAGGTATGGGAAACTGCATGCATGTGTGTTTGCTGCAGGCAAGACTTTTGGAATTATAATGGATAGCAACTTCAACAACCGGTCCACCTGTCCATTTAACAGGCCCATAAACTGCTAAAAATCAGGCCCACACACTGATCTGGCAGACCAGCGCATCGGGCACTGCCTGATTGCCATATAAGCCAGTCTGACCCCGAGTATCAAGAAAAAGAAAAGCACAGAGGGTATGAGCCTGACTTCACCAAAATGCCAGGGGTAGTGGAAGTGATCTCACATGCCCTTTCACCTCCTTTCACTCCCATACACATACTTCCACATACATACAAATTCACACTTACACACACTTCCTCTCACATAAACACGCTCTCACCCGCAAGCACGCATACAACATACAATTAAATGCATTTTTTATTTACCTCAGACGCCAGGGAAGGACATATTCAAGCTGATTGTACTCCATTTTTATTACACTAATAGTGGATAATATATTATTATTCACTGTCAGTGTAATACAAAATTGACAGAAAACAAGAACAGTGGAGCCCCCATGTTCCGGGCAATGAATTTGCCACCTCTAAGGCCACTGGTCGCAAAGGCAGTGCCAGAGATAGCAAAGGGCAGGCCAGGGGTCGGACCTGCGACCCCTAAATGACGTTCATGACAGAGGGTAGAAAAGGAGAGAGGGATGCACCCCATCCCGTAAAACATAAAAACAGAGAAAAGCAGAAGAGGGGAGGTCGAGGAAGGATCCCCTCAACATTAAAAAGAAATCGGCAACAAATCTGGAGGCAGGCTGAGAAGCAGGAAACAAATTTACTTCTGGGTCCACCCAATGAACCCTCCCGTTCCTAGAAAACAGAAAAATATTAAGGGCGACTAGTGGCACAAACATACACATGTTCATGTTGTGAGTGTGTGTTTGGGGGCTAGGGAATCTACAAACTGGTAACGAAACCCACACAGACAGTCACTGGTGTGACGCACAAGTCAGCAGCTCTATCCTGGTGCAAAGTCCTAGAACCATCTCAGAAACACTTCACTGATTATAACCCACCCTTGAATACAGCAAAAGTAGTATATTCAAAGAAATGTGCCATAGTACTAGGCATAAGCTCTACACTGGAGGAGAGTTAAAAGGTAACATTTGGTTCTACATACTGTAACCTAACATCTACAATCGTAGACCCTGCATCAACCACCCACAATCACATAAAGGCACCACTTCAATTATCAGTGTTGAGATAAATGCTCACAGTTCAAATCTGGGGCTCTCCCCCTGGTTTCTTTGTTGCCCCAGTGGATCTTTTTTACTGGATATGCTGAACAGGCTCCTGAGACGTGTGTCTTGCATTTAAAATGAACATTATTCGGGGTTTCGGGACGACCCCTGCAATCTGGAGCAGGCCATGCAGCTGCGAATTAACAGGTAAGAAAATATTCATAAATGCTACATTGTAAGTTAGCCATAATAGAGAAGCTGACTGGTTACAAGTATATTCGAAAGGAAGGGAGAACGAAAAACAGGTTGAAAATGTCACCAAGGACGTGAGTGCGACTGATCTCTTTTGTGTGAGAGAAAAATAAAGTCACATCGAGAGGCAGAGCAGCCGGAGGCCTGAAATGGGAATTTTCTTATGGGCTGTGTTTGGGGGATCCTTTGTTGTGGTTGTGCCAGCTGTACTATGGCTCAGGAAGATACTCGAGTCTCATCCTAGGTGCTGGAGGCTAAACAAAGTGGGATGCTGTGACCCAAAGTACAGCCAGACTCCATTGTAAGTGTTTCTGGAGTTTGCGGTGTTACCCATATCCCCTAGATTTTGCGGAGGCATGAAAATCTTACCAAGGGATAGATTTCCTCTAGGCTGGGATATTACCCCCGTGTGATATGGGTGTGGAGGTAGTGCAGAGGGATAGGAGAACAGTGGTGTGGGACAGGTAGTGTCAATGACATAATAGTTACTGGAGGTCACAACACTAGGCCTGGAGGGCTTAAGTAGGTTTCAGGGAAGACAAAAGATGAAGGCTGTGAGATATCGGTAAAGGGGCCTTTGCTAAAATCTAGGTGATGTCCCCAGTGCCCTGCGCCCAATACTGCACACAGAAATGCGTGTTATTGGAAAAAAAATCTGACCTGTGCCTCTGCTACTATTTAGAAGTGGATATATGAAGTAGCCATGAGCGTGGATTATATCACTCAAGCAAAACAGAAGGGTATAGCCACTGATTAGTGTTTCAAGCCTCGTACTGACCTACCTAAAGCTCCTGAAGAGTCCACAGTCCGGTAACTCTGGAAACGAACAAGAATTGACTAAGGGTAAGTGAATTTAAGTAATACAATGACAGAAACACTACCCTATCCCGTGCCACCACCAGGTTTCTTGTAAAGACTACACAGTGCACTCCTACAGGCACTCTGCATTGACTAACGAGGGGACCGTGATGCAGACCATGCACTGGGGATTGAGGGAGAGCCTCGCGTCCATTTGATATCAGAGTGCTTTCAACATGGTCCTTGTTGGACGTTCATTATTCAAAGAAAAAAAATACAATAAACTGCTAATTTTCCCACTATTTGACTGCATGCCTTCTGGGGAAAGTGACAGCGCACTCTTTGGCATTCACAGTTGCTAGGAAGTAAATTGCTTAGGTTATGACACAAGGAGTACAGAACTAAACAGTTAATGACCTGGACAGTTTCCTACTCTGCACGATTCGGTGACTCATTACCTCGTCTTCAACATTACAGTATATATTTCAAATTAGGTAGCCTGCATTTCATACTTCTCTTGCTCTTAGAGAAGTTAGAGCTCAGAAAAAAACACAACAAAACTGTAACCACAGTTAACAAAACCACACGGAGTGCCGACAGCTCTGCTGAGATACTGATGGCTTCTCCTTCCCACAGAAATGGCTTCCTGAGCTCGCGCTCCCGCCACCTGAACATTCTGGTGGCTGCTCCGCGCTTCTCCACTGTGCTGACCAACCTGTAGGGATTGAGTCAAGTAAGTGGCCGGGGTACCAAGGAGGCAGAGCCCACGCCACTTTGGGAGGAAGCGTGCAATTTGCAGCATTCACGGACATTCACTGTCACTGTGAAGTGCCAAGAAACAGAGCCTAGCTACAACTTTTGGCAGTAGCAGGACCGAGCGAAGGGGCTCGATTGAAGGGATAAGGAAAGTTTTCTTAGTTGCCTGGAAAGTACCAAGGGAAAAAAAGAGGCCAAGTACACTCCAAGTAGTATGAAAGCATTATGTACCATGCCGGGTTGACCAGTGTAGAGCTAGTAAACCAGGACTATGTAAGGGCCCTGTTGAGGGTCTATTTGATGGACATCAGGAATCAGGCTGAATAGGAAGTCCTACTATGAACTGCTACCGAATGTAGTTCTTTTGATACAGCAAAATCTCCATAATTCAGCCCGGTGATTTTTTTACTCTGTTTACAACATCGGTATTAACTCACTGCATTTGCCAATGTATTACACCTATCCTGAATGTTTATGCAAAACAATTAAATGCAGCACGTATGGCTGTAATTTTGTTTAAGTTTTGTTCATGGATTTATTTATAGCTGATATTATTCCAAGGACTCGGTGAAAGGATTCTAAGATCCGGAATTAGTATACTGGGTCTGAAACCTCACCAAGTGCTGGGCCATTACCAGGGGTGTAGGAGACAATAAAGTTATGGGGGGACAGGGACAGCCTTGGGGGACTTTCAATCAACCCTATACAAATCGCTTGTTGTTTACGAACTGCAGGCTCCGATAAATATACACAATCATATATATATATATATATATATATATATATATATATATATATATATATATATATATATGTATTGGAAGTAAAATAGAGAGAAAGGAAGGCATGTTTTCACAGTCTGAAAGTATCTTTTATTGTTATTTACATTCACAAAGTAATTAGCTCAAATGTGAAAATAACATGTTGATTAACCTTGCATCTTCATGCACCAAGCAAATAAAGGTAGGAGGGTAAACAGGAAGAACATACTCTTTGCGCCCCACACCCATCATGCCCTTCGCCTCATGCCAATTGAACCGCACTGGAGAGATCAAAAGTGATTAGTTACAACAGTTGTAAACTGTGCTCGGAAACCATAGTTCTAATAACACTTCTGCTCCTTTGTGTGATCTTGGGAAGCTCAGCTCCACATCAATCATAACTAGGAGCATTTCAACTGAAGAAGCTCTTGGAGTTACAGGCTATATAAACATGGATTCTCTAATCTCTGTATAAACTGCAGTCACTAATTTCTTTAGAAACGGCTGTTTGTGATGCACCAAGTCACTGCGTGTAAAGAAAAGACATTCACTGATTATAAAGAAAAGACATCAGAAAATTACTATGATAGGGTTATTACAGTCGAATTCTGACATTACATTGTCTTCTGCCAGAGCTAGCAGCCAAGGTAAAAGGCAGATCAGGTCACAGAGCATAATTAATGCAGCTGTTTAAAGCAAAACAATTGAATGTTGCTTTTCTTTCTTCTGCTGTACTTTAATAGCTTGGAATGACAGAAGCTATGCACTAGGGTTTTAAGTGGTTTGTGGGAAAGTTGGTGGTGTGACCATGTATTATATGGGGTAAAATACCCCCTGTGTACATAAGGATATTGCAAGTCACCTTAAAGTTCATACCTTATAAACAAGCATTGGCATAGCCAATAGGTCTCGCCTATGCAAGTTATATTGCATTTGCCAATGTGTTTTAGCCATGCTGTACACTAGTGAGACTACTATTCAGCATGGCTTAAAGTTAATGGCATAAAGGAGAATGATGTGTCGTAGTATCATGGAGTAAGTAGAGTGTCCTAGAATGGAGCAGTAAACTAACTTTAAAGGAACAGGGGTCCCTTGAATAAAATGCAACACCAATCCCATAAACAATGATATTAAAGTAGTATGCAAATGGAATGTTTTATGCATTTATTCAATCAAAATATAAAAGATCAAATGTAGTGGGAAAACATCAACAGGGGAAATCCAGAAAGACTGGTATTCGGGCATTACACAAGTTATCTGGATGACCCAATATCACCAATTACAAGAAAAATGTAAAAAGTAACCTATATAGTACAGTGGTTTGGAGGAGGCTGGCCTGGTTTGTAGTGGGTACCAATGGTACTTACACCTTATACCATGTCCATTTATCCCTAATTAGTGACATGTAGGCAGTGTCTAGACGCCAGGCTCTCTAGGGGTAGCTGTAGCCAAGGCTTATCTAGGAGACATGCAAAGCTCATGCAATACCACTGTAGTCACACAGTACTCGCACACATGAAAGAAAATACTAAGTGTTACAAAAATAAAGGTACTTTATTTTAGTGACACAAATGCCAAAAATACCATATAGACTATACTCCCTTAGAAGGTAAGTAATACACCAATTATATACACTAGTATGCAGCAATAGCAATAAAAACAGTTAGAAAACAGTGCAATTAGTGAAAATCACAATGGTTAGAAATGGGCCTAGGGGAAACACAAACCATATACTAAGAAAGTGAAATGCGAATGTCAGTTTCCCACCTAGGCAAGTGTGGTGTGTACAGGGGCGCTGGGAGTATTAGAAAACACCAAAGGTAAGTAATAGAACCCACCTCAGAGCCCAGGAAAGCAGAAGTAAATCACAGTAACTTTCCTAGAACACACAAGAACATGAGAAAGAAGATAATGCAAGAACCAGAAGATACTTCAAGACACAAAGGGTGGATTCCTGGACCTAAAGACCTGTGGAAGAATGGGACTAAGTCCAAGAAGCACAGAAGAGTCCAGGGAGGACAGGAGCCCCTGCTAACCCGAATCAAGGTGAAAAAGAAGAACCACTGGTAAAGAACAACAGTCAGTACTGCACCCAAGAAGATGGATGCGGGTTCGTGGTTGGTGCAGATGATATCCCACACCGGATAGATGATTGCAGTCTGGTTTGCATCGCTGGATTCCACCAACAAGCCTTGGCACAGGCAAAGCTCATGGTTAGCGGAAAATGGCCACCCAGGAGGAGGAGTCAGAGGGGGCTCTCAGCAACTCAGAGAGCCCACGGAATACCAGGCAGCGCACATAGGAGTCCCCAGCATGGGGACAAAGGAGTTGCAAAAGGAGGTCCACGCAGCACAAAAACAAAGGATCCCATGCCGCCAGAGAACCACTCAGGAAGCGGTGCATCTCAGGAAGGAGTGCTGGGGGCCAAAGCTACATGGTACACAAAGAATTTCATAGAAGGATGCCAACAAGCCTTGGCAACTGAAAAACACGTGGTGCACAGGAGTACTGTCTTGCGTGGGAAGGCAGGCTCTTACCTCCACCAAAGTTGGACAGTAGGATGTCAGGACCATCAGGACCACTTCAGTCCACCACCCGTGATGCAGGATCCATGCAACTCGTCAGGAGAGGGGACCCATGAAGATGGTCATCGTTGCAGAGAGGTGCCTGCTGAAGCAGGGGAGTGACTCCTTCACTCCAAGGGAGATTTGTTCATTCTTCTGGTGCAGACTGAAGACAGGCTGTCCTCTGAGGATGCACAACCGGGAAACAGTTGCATTTGATGGCAAGAGCTGGAGATACAATGTTGCAGAAGTCGTCTTTGCTTCGTTGTTGCAGTTTGTGGAGTTCCTGGAGGGTCCAGATGCAGTTTCTTAGGTGAGAAAGTGAAGTAAAGGATGCAGAGTCTTGCAATCTGAATCTGAAGAACCTCTCAAAGGAGAGACCCTAAATAGCCCTGAAAGGGGGATTGGTCAGCTAAACAGGTAAGCACCCATCAGGGGACGGCTCTGACACCCACCTGCTGGCACTGGCCACTCAGATGCTCCCAGAGTTTGCTGCCAACTTGGAATCCAAGATGGCAAAACCCAGGGACCCTCTGGAGGAGCTCTGAACAGCACACCTGGGGTGATGGTCCAGTTTCGTGCCAGAGCAGGGACTGGGGGTACCTGAACCAGTGTAGACTGGATTATGTAAGGAGGACACCAAATGTGCCCTTCAAAGCATTTCCAGTGGCCTGGGGAAGGAAGCTAAGCCTTCCAAACCTATTTCCAAAGGGAGAGGGTGTAACACCCCTCTATCAAAGGAAATCCTTTATTCTGCCTTCCTGGGCTTGAGCTTCTCAACCAACAGGAGGGCAGAAACCTGTCTGAGAGGTGGCAGCAGCTGGAGCTGCCTGGAAAACCTCAGAAGGCTGGAATGGCAATACTGGGGGTCCTCTAAGGAGCCCCCAGAGTGCATGGAATCATACAACCAATGCTTGCAAAAGCCTTGGGGTATGATTCCAACATGTTTGATACCAAACATATCTATGTTCGGAGTTACCATTATGCAGCTGGGAATAGGTAGTGACCTATTTCCAGTACACGTGTAAAATGGCATCCCCACACTCATGAAGTCTGGGAAAATGGTCCTGGAGGTCGTGGGGGCACCTCTGCTAGTGCCGGGGTGGCCTCACACACAGGTACTCTGCACCCTGCCCTCAGGGCTGGAGGGCCTGCTATAGGGGTTACTTATAAGTGACCTGGTGCGGTGTAACTGGCAGTGAAAGGGTGCATGCACCTTTTCACGCAGGCTGCAATGGCAGTTCTGTAGAAGCCATTGCATGGGCTCCCTATGGGTGGCAAAAAAAATGCTGCAGCCCCTAGGGATCTCCTGGAACCCCAATGCCCTCGGTACCTAAGTACCATATACTAGAGACTTATAAGGGGGCACCAGTGTGCCAATCTTGGGTGAAATACTGGGTTACCAGTATGCAACAACCATAATTTAAGGGAGAGAGCATAACTACGGGGGTCCTGATTAGCAGGATCCCAGTAGACACACTCAAACACACTGGCAAACAGGCCAAATATGGGGGTAACCAAGCTAGAAAGAGGCTACTTTCATACAAGGTTAGCATCCACAATAGTGATTTACACGCTGTTATACACCCACTTTTACATGAATGACTCAAATAGTGAATCAAGAAGTCATTAGCTCATAGTACCTATGCTTATGCCAACTTATGTACAATATCACAAATTCAAGTCAAGGTACTTTGGCCGACGATATTTCGATCCCCTAGACAGGTATCAGGATCATCCTAAGCCTTCATTAAGCTTGAGTTAAAAGGGTTACATAGTGCTTGTAACCAAAACGGCGAAGATAAATCTGACTCACGTCTCATATGAGTGACAAGGCAATCAATGGAGATCTGAATCTCTAATCAAGCGCCAATGCCATAAAGTAGTAGTAGAGTGGAGTAGTGTCACAGTGTAATAGAGTGGAGTGGCAGAGTGTCGTAGAGTGGAAAGGCATAAATAATAGTGAACTGGAGTAGAGTGAAGTAAAGTAACATGAACTAGCATAGAGAAAGTTGGGTAGAGTGTTGTTGAGCATAGTACATTGTTGAATAGTGGAGTGGCATAGAGGGCTGTGCAGTGGCGTTGAGTAGAGTATCGTAGATTGAGGTGGCATAGAGTGGTGTGGAGTGGCATAGAGTGGAGTAAAGTGGAATGGAGTGGTGTACAGGGAGTTGTGTAGGGAGTTACAGAGTGAAGAAAGTGTTAGAGTTTAATGGAATAGAGTGTCAGAGTCTAGTATTATGGAGTGTAATGTCAGAGTGGAGTTGGGTGGTCTAGAGTGAAATGGCATAGAGTAGTGGTGCAAAGTAGATTGGCGTAGAGTGTGGTGGTATAGAGTGCGTTGGTTTTGAGTAAAGTGGTGTAGAGTGCATTGACGAAGACAGCACTGGTTTAGCGTACAGTGCAGTAGCGTAGAGTGGTGAAGAGTAGAGGGGAGCAGAGTGGAGTGGCACTGCATAGATTGCAGTTGTTCAGAGTGCTGTGTCAGATTGATGCGGTGCATGGTAGAGTGGAGTGGTGCAAGGTAGAGTGGAGTGGTGCAAGGTAGAGTAGACTGGTGTAGAGTGCAATGGCGGGGTGCAGTGATGCAGAGTAGATTGGCATAGTGTAGTGGCATATAGTACTTTGGTGTAGAGTGCAGTAGAGTGGCATATAGTTGAGTGGTGCAGAGTAGAGTGCAGTGGTGCAGAGTAGAGAGGAGTATAGTTCAGTGGCAGAGAGCAGTGTTGCAGAGTAGAGTGTCATAAAGGGCAGTGGTGTAGAGTAGAGTGGCATAGAGTGCATTGGTGTAGAGTGCAGTCATGTAGAGTGATACAGAGTAGAGAAGAGTGGCTTAGAGTACAGTGGTGCTGAGTAGAATAGAGTGGCATAGAGTAGATTGCTGCAGAGTACAGTATAGTGGTGAAGAGTAGATTGTTGCAGAGTGGAGCATAGTGATGTAGAGTGCAATAGCATAGAGCGGTGCAGAGCAGATTGGAGTGGCGCAAGGTACATTGGAGTGGTGCAGGGTAGATTAGACTGGCATAGCATAGAGTGGAGTTGCGTAGATTATAGTCGCATAGAGGAGATGATTTCAAAGTAGAGTGAAGGGCCTACAGTGGAGTAGTGTAGAGTATAGTAGATTACAGTGCAGTGGTGCAGAAAAGAGTGCAGTGGGACAGAGTACAGTGTCATTGAATGCATGCAGAGGTGCAGAGTAGAGTGGCGTGGAGTTCAGTGGCAGAGTGCAATGTTGCAGATTAGAGGGTCGCAGAGTACAGTGGTGTATTGTAAAGTGGCATAGAGTGCAGTCGCCAAGAGTGCTGTGGCGCAGAGTACAGTGGCATTGAAAGCAGTGGAATAGAGTGCTGCGGTGCAGAGTAGATTGGCATAGAGTGCAGTGGCATAGAGTGCATTGGATTTGAGTAAAGTGGTGAAGAGTGTAGGGGTGTATTGTGCAATGGTTAGAGTAGAATAGCATAGATTGCAGTGGCGTAGTGTAGAGTGCTGCAGAGTAGAGTGGTGTAGAGTAGAGTGGTACAGCATAGATTGCAGTGGCGTAGAGTAGCACAGAGTGGAGAAAAGTGGTGTAGGGTGCAGTGGCATAGGGTAGATTGTTTCAGAGTACAGTGAAGAAAAGATAGAGAAAAGATAATATACTTCAATATGCTGAAGTATGTAACGATAACAACATAAATAATAACGCTAGACATAACGGCCCAAAATGAAATATGGCTTCTCCCTGTTAGCCACTCTATAATCAAGCCCTTCATTACCTAGATAACAAAACATTAAATATAAATGTTAGAAAAATATACCCTTCTAATAGCTAAATTGTTGTGTGAAAAGGTAAAATCTGGGCCCAATCTTGACTTCACTGTTTCACCAACTGGTGTGATCCAAGGCAAATACAAACATTGTGTTTCACAGAGTCTCCTTTCTAGCCTGCAGGTGTCAGGCTGAGTGGGACTCCATTATCTCTTTAGATCTTGCTCAATGTCTTGCAGCTCCTCTTGAAGGCATCCTGCAGTGCTCCTCTTCAAGGCAGCAGGTGATGCAGACAGTAATCATCCAAAACTCTTTTCTCCTCCTCGTGCCCTTTGTTCTTATGAGCACCCTTAATGCCCACAGGTGTGAACAGGACAAACAAAAGAGCAGAGGGCGCAGGGGGCCTCCTGACTCACCTTCATTCTGTTACCATCAGATTGGAGGATGGTCGGTACAGGGCTGTTATAAGTAGCGCTTTTGTGCGCTAATGGCCCTCTGAATAATAGATGTGAGAGGGGAAATTGTGTCCCCTTGTCCCCCCCACCTTCGTCCCCCACCCTCCAAAATCTGGGGGGGATACATCCCCCGCGTCCCCCACACTTCCTACGCCCATGGCCATTACGGGTTAAGTTAGCGGTCGTCAGAAGTAATAAATACTACAGTGAGAAGTGGCGCTATTCAGCTTTGGTGAAGAAGCAGTTGAAAGAACAAGCATTTGCAATGCAATGGGTCTCGCGTTTGCTCGAGTTACAGCTATTAGCGTTGTAAATTCCTAACTGGGCTTTTCTTAACACATAAATTGAAAATGTATTGTAAAACAGTTGACATAAGCGAGCCAGTTCAAAGCGCCACGGCCGCCATGAGGCACGGCCGCCATGAGCCTGAGCACGAAGGAGAGACATAAAAAGAAAAATAACTTTGGTTGCAGTCAAACATATCAGCAAACGTGCTATTATCCATGTAACAGGGTCGATGGCCAAAGCGGTAACAAAATTGCCCCAAGGAGGGACAAACCTAAAGCATTTACTAATGATAAAGGATTTTTGAAAGGCAAGCCCACAAACGAGTGAAAGTGATGGGGGTCAGGTGGGTGTGGTTAAAAGCCCACATAGATTCCAACATGTCGGAAAGGCAGAGATTGTGAGCTGCTATGCTTGACCTAAAAATGACGACTATGAGAAAATCAGGACTAGGAATGCAAAAGTGTCCCCTTGATTTCTGCAAATAAGGAGAAAGATCTGAAAAAATGACTTACTTGAAGTAACATAAGTGGGAGTCAGTGTGAGGCATGGAAAAGAGTCCAATCAACCTAAGAATACTGAACAGGAAAATATCAAATAAATGAAAGGCAAATACAATAAAATGGACCATAAATATCCGACTAATGTGGTTATTCAGAATAAGCAAGTGGGGAAAGTGACAAATATGCAGCAGTGCCCAAGTTCCTGTCCATACAACAGGATGTAGAGTACCGGGCCAAACTCTTTTAGAGAAAACTGCTTGTAAAAGTAGAATATTAGATAATTAATTGAATCTATAACCTAGTGTGACACCGATATGGAGATAAAAACACGTAGTGATTAGATTAGGAAAAAGTCATATGGGTGGATGTTATAAAATAACAGGCACCTCGAAGTCCATTAAAAAAACAAGGAAGAAATAGATCAAAACAGTAAAATGTGGAAACAGAAAATGAATTAGGATCCCCGACAGAGAATCTACTTAATTAAGTAACAGCGTTGTGTCACTATGTTTGATATTATTATGAAAGAGGAATCTTGGTGACAAATTGACAAGTTCTCCAGTAACCAAAGGCAAGAGAGAAGTAGGTGGCCTTACACAAAAACAGTTCTCACTTCAATTACGTCTGCATCATTCTCACTGGATGAAACAACGATAACCGAATGAGATAATTGTTTAGTTCCAACTATGAATTACACGAAGCCTACACTGTCATTAAATGATGTTCGTCCTTTCATTGACCCAATGTTAGCCTCAAAAATTTTGGGGACAAATCTGAATATCATTGACACAACATCAAGTCATTTAGAAAACTTTACGGTGAATTCTGACCGTAAAGTAGATCCTGCAAGTTCTGGTAAAACGTCAGGCAGTTTGAATATGTGTGGGACAGCTCAACCTCAAACAGTGTCTCCTTCCTTTCGAAGATGATCTATGAGCAGTCCTAAATGAAGTTCTGAAAACACTAATAAGACTCAGGGGTCGATTACGACTTCGGCGGACAGAAAAGGCCATCCGCTGAAGTCCCAACGGCCAAGTGTTACAACTGTCGTCCCATCTCTAGGAGGTGCTGTAAACAGACCATCTGTAGCCTGGAATCATCATTAACACTCACCCAGAGTCACTTTCTGACTCCTGTTTGCCTCCCTTTTCAATATGGCATGCTATAAAAGAGCTACTTTGCGCCCCACGGTCTTCAGGTCCCATAATGCACTTCCTGGTAGTCAGTAAGACCTGTAATCTTCTGTCCATTGCTTCTTATAGGAAAAGTCCAGTTGTTCCTGTATGCTGGATTCTCTCCTCCAGGACTTGAGAGACTGAAACTGCACACGCCTGTGACCTATCTTGTGCAGCCCAGCCATGTGACTACGCCCTGGGCTTCCTGCTGCCTGGAACTGCTTATAAGCTGCCATTCCCTAAAGCTCCTCGTCACGCATCGGACTTTGATTCCTTTGTGTTCCAGACCCCTTATTAGATTGTGTTCCAGCCCTGTTCCTGTTCTGCTTCTGCCTGAACCTGATCTTTATTTTCCCAGTCCTGTTCCAGCCAGAGTCTGGTCTCTGTTTCATAGCCTTGTTCCTGTTTGTTTCAGCCAGAGCCTGCTTTCTGTTTCCCAGTCCTGTTCCTGCTTGTTCCAGCTCCCTGTATTCCAGTCCTGTTCCTGCTTGTTCCAGCCAGAGCCTGCTCCCTGTTCCTGCCTTTGTCCCCTAGTGTGTTCCTTCTGTTTCTGTTTCCTCTTAGGTTATTGTATCAGGTAAGTGTACTATCAGTCATCACCTGTGTATAAGTGTTTTCCTTTGTACTGGGGTTAGCTACAGGTTTCCAGGAGGCAATTGAAGCCCCCATCCTTTGTCTAGTGTTGTATGTAGTCTTTTGTGCCTAACAGTGACAGTGTGCTATTGCTGTTTTCCAGGAATTGCCACTGTGTTTCCAGCTGGACCCACAAGGGCTAGTCTTGTGTATATGTAAGTACAATCCTTGTTTGTGCCCTAAGGGTCCAGAGACAGAATCACTTCTGCTGCCTCCTTTTTATGGGGCTTGCGGGGTGACTATCTGTAAGAGCAATCTGCCCAGAGGCATTGATGTTCAATGTTGCTGTGGGAAGTTCTGAGCCCTGCCCTGTGTGCAACCTCAGTGATAACCCCAGCGTGTTTGTCCATTACTGATCTGTACCCTGTTTGTTCACTACGGTTGCTCTGCCTTCACTTTCCTGTTTTCTGTGCCTTACCATAGCTGTCCTTTCCCCGTGTATGCCTTTAGCTGCTCTTCTGCTTCGCTACACTACTTCCTTGGGAGATATTCTGTGACCTCAAGGGGTATCCCAACCAGAGTCCTCACAAGACCCGCCCGAAAACTTGACACCAGGTTGCCGCCAGTATGGCTGCCTTCCCACGGGCCCCATTAAGAGTTTCCCGCTAGGTCAGCGGGTAACGGCCTACAACATTGATACCAGCTCATAATAGAGCGGGCGGCAATGCTGTAGTGCGTAGGGTGCACCAGCACCCATCACAATGTTCACTGTCGGCAACGCATACAGTGAACATCGCAACGGGGTTGGCCAGGGGGACCCCTGCACTGTGCATGCCAAGTGCAATGGCAGTGCAGGGGCCCACCACACCCCATCTCCGGCAGCAGTTACATGGTGGTGTAACCACCATGTAACCGCTGGTGGGGAAGGGGGTCTTAATCCCCAGGGCGGTGCTGCTTGCAGCGCTACCCTGGCAGATTAGGACCACCAGCACCGCCAGTCCCTCCTATGGAGGAAAACTGGCAGTCCGACCATGGCGCTACCACCACGGTCGTAATGTGGCTGTCTGACTGCCACACTGGCAGCGGTCTGACCGCCAGCACGACCCTGGCGGTCTCAAGACCGCCAGGGGCGTAATGAGGCCCTCAGTCTCTAATAGCTGGTAAGGCACAAAGTACAGAAATTATGTACTATAAACAGATGTGGACGTAAACTGACAGGAATTGAATTAGGTGATTTATAATCCCCATTAGTTGTGAAGAAGGTGTAGGGGAACGAGATCAGAAAACTAAACTTGGGGTCAGGGTTTGAAGTAACTGGTTTAAATACAACTGCATCTGAAATGCATTTACAAGAAGGAAAAATAAATGTAAGAAGTTAAGAAATAATGAGGTGATACAAAGCACCTAATACAAAGGAACACAAAGAAAGGACAACAAAAAAAATCAAATTCAGAGGGGTGACTGTTCAAGATAAACTAATGATAAAAATGGGAACAGTAAAAAATGAATCCCTGTGCTTCCAAATTTAATCTACCTAAACCTACCAAAGTAAAATCTATCTTATTATTTAGGGATATCTTCAGGAATGGAGGAGAGTATACTGTTCTGAATAGAATGTGTGAAATGCTACATTTTGTGTTATCAGTGCACGTAGCGCTGGCTAGTGATATTGACTTAGTATCAGTCACTCGAAAATTGTGGATGATATAGTCTTAAATAAAACAATTGTCTTTCTATTTGGAAAAAACGCAGCATTCATCAATTCAGTGAACAACAGCTAAAATGTTTACACAATATGTATGACAAAGAAGGCACTCCTTCTCTTACAGGTTTGTTTTTTTAGGAGTACAGTTGATTTTATTAGGAATTAGAGGTTTTACAAAAACCTAAAAAGTTTATGAATATCAATAAAAATGTTATAGAAGTGACTATAAAACTTCAAAAATAAAAGCATATATCCAGCATTGCAAATTCTTTCACTCAGCTGGTTTTCAGCTATAACATACTAAAATAATACACAGTGTAACAGATTTCATTTTTGTTTCTCCCTTTAGAGACTACCTCCCACTTATTAAATTAAATGTACCATAAACCACAAAAGTGTGTGGTTCTGCGTGAAAAGAAGAAAGAGGAGAGGGAAGCTGTCAATAGGGAAAGGGCTAATCAACAGGATTGGGGATCTGACTGATCAGAAGGCCGCTACAAACTTACGATATCAGGGCAGGACTAGCCTGTCATTACACAATCTGATTCCCCTTTCAACATGGTGGCCACTACCAACGGACAGTCTAGCTTTCTTCCGTTTCTCACTTCACTCGTTTGTCCTGCATCAGATACCTATCAGATATGCTTTATAAACCCTCACCCTGGCAGCCTCATTACCTCCAGGCTAGCAGAGGAGGGTAGGTCATGGGCACTTTACCGGGTTGAACCACGTGAGTACTTGGACAATTGGCTTATGTGGGAGTGACTTTTTACAGTTCTTCTCCTGGACAATTGTGTGGTCCTCTGCCCTATCCTAAGGGGCAGAAGTCTATCTCAAATAGGGTAAGATGTCTATCACCTGTATTTGGGACTAAAATAAAGTGACGCACCACGTTCCTTGCGTGGATTTGGCACTGTGTCCTGTGTTTTCATATGTGGTCACGTGCTTGTTAATGTATTCCTTTTTAAAGGTGCACATATCACTGTGGGGCAAAAGTTCGCCCACAGCATGTTTTGACATTGACCTATATGCAATGAGGGAGATATCACCCCAGTTCCCTCATTGATGATACCCTTATTAGCGGTCTTTTCTTTCACAGGTCGGATTTTTGGTGTCCTGTACCAAAGAAGGTATAGCTGACAACACACATTTTGATTGGGTATCATAATTTACACACATCTTGATTCTTAATCAGGTGTAGGTTAGGTGTCACATTTCTGGTCCTGATGAATTGCCCAAGATCCGGTTGGACCACATAAGGCAAGAAACATGTTGACCCTGAACCACGTTTCCTGAGCTATCAAGGTTCATTAGTTACCAGGACAGCCACTGTCTGTTTTTACCTGTGTCAAGGAGACCACCATATTAAACCTCATTAGGTACTTGTGAGACATTTCTAACGACTCTCTTCAAGACACTACACTCACTGCACCCTCACTAAAACACATCATCACAGCATCCTACTCTAAACATCTCCGGCAAAGAGCCCTCTTGAGAGGCCCATTAGACATTGCAATGCAACCCAGTTTCTGTATCAGAGCATTTAGCTGACAGAAAAAAGAAATTATCAAGTCTTCTCAGTTACCATTTGTTGCACAACTAATGGCCAAGTGCAGATCAACAACAGAATCAAAATGTATTCAGCCTTATAAAACAATCCAGCTAAGCTAATTTCTAAGCAGGATACTGCTTCGGTGTGGATTTACTATCATGAGGGTCCATCAGCTTTTCCACTGCACTTTTCAGCAAAGACGTAGGTAGAATCCAGCCCTATGCAACTTTTCCACATATACAAACCAGATTTACATTAGCATTAAATGCAGTTAAGTAAAAAGTGCAAAATTATTAACAGTTATTATAAATACACGAGTACCAACTGCTTCAATGTCCAAACTGAGTCATGAAACAAATGTAAGCCTGTTATATAATAATATATGTTAATAATGTTACTTTGGTCCGGTAAGCAGAGTACAAAGATCTTTTCTTTATAGAGGTAAATTCCATCACTTTTGTTTTGCTGTGATTTAAGGTTGCTAAGCTCTGAATATCTCAACGGAGCAGCAAATGCCTTCTGCAACTCAAGTGGAGTTTGGGCAAACAACACTCTATCTAATGGGAAGGTCAAAAACAGTGAAGTACAGAACTAATTTTTTCGGGAAAAGTTTTTACTGGTGTAAAGATTTCAGGAACGTCAAGTGGGTAAAAGCTAAATACTAAGAATACCAATATGCATATACACATCAAGTGAACATTTGAATATATTCAGCCTCTGAAGTAGCCAGTGTTAGAAAGCCTGACTGTAACCGAGGTATCTTTATAAGGCAGCCTGACCACTGCTAACAAATATTGATCTTTTCCCCCAAGCAAACAATTTTACCCATAAAACTGTGAACTTTTAGTCAAACGATGTTTGATAATCGAAGAAGGGACAAATTAATCACCTAGTTTCAAAGCTCGATCAGAAAGACATGAAAAAAAAAAAAAAACATGTAACTGAAGAAAGAGACAGGGACAACAGACCACGTCCGACATTTTCATCAGGTGCTATTTTCACCAAAAGTCCAGGTGAGACCAAACTTTAGCAAAAATGTTTGCTGCAACATGCAAATATGGTGTCATTCTACAATTCTACAGGTCTAAATCCGTACATTGTACAGTATTTCCATTACTTAGAAACTAGTAGGTCAGTTGACATGCACCTAAATGAGGAGTATGGCATTTGTCAGTATAACACAGGGAAACCCATCAAGACCAGGCACCCTATATATTCTAGTTGTATAAGTCATCTAACTGATCAGCTTCTACTAGTAAGATTGCATTATAACGATATGTGGCATGCTCAGAGCTAATATACTCAGTGGCATGTAGGGAACCAATACAGGTCTCTCAACAAAAGGCAAAAATGTGATTATTGGGGACAGTCAAAGATTCGTCAAAGCAATTAATTCTTAAAAATACACAAAGTATATTTAATGTTACTCGCTTCATGTACATTATCTGCACCCAATCTGACATTCAAAGTTCAGCAAAAATTATTCATTTATCCAAGTGAATGCCTTATGGCAGTGGTTCCCAACCTTTTGGTTTCTGTGTACCCCCACTTTAACATTAATGGAACCCAGGGACCCCCACTGAATCATCATGGGACTCCGGGGACCCCCGTCTGAGTCATTACTGGAAGCTTGGGACCTAATTTGTCAATATTTTTTTAATTTTCTAGGCTCTCGCGGACCCCCCCTGAGAAGGCTTTGCGGACCCCCAGGGGTCCCCGGACCACAGGCTGGGAACCACTGCCTTATGGTATAACCAGAAGCAATCTGCATAACGTTGGGGAAGAGGTTATGAATTATTACCAATTAAGACCGAAACCACATGGTATCCTATTTTGACATGCCGAATGGCCCTGCAAAACAGAACTGGTGTAAAACTGCAACATGTGGTAATAGTATTTGCCCCAGTTGTGTTTATCAGGAGATTTCTCCTGACAACTTAGAATGAAGGGCTTGGATATACAGACAACCAATAAAAAGTGGGCCTTATGAATAAAGCATCATATAAATATGTACAAAATGCAACATACCATATACGGCAGGATCCAGCATTGAGACTCTCTTCAATCAAGATAGACGTTGAAAAAGTAATCTGTTAGTCTTCGTAGAAAGAGATCAGTAGTATTTGAAATCTAAAACATCAATTAGACTTACATGAGAGTGTCTAGGTAATGCTGATATTTCCCTCATGTGAAGATTCTTCCTGATCACTGTAGGAGGTTTTTCATAATGAAAATTAGACTAGATACCAATACTATGTCTGCTGGCTCAGATTTGACCTCAAGGTTAAGTGGCAATCAGTGGAGATTTATGTGTGGTTTGAATGTAAAATTCTATATTGCACATATTTTATTGGATTGTTTAATGTTACGATATTCGATTTTAACACCCCTGTTTCTAAAATATAGATACATCTCTCACCAACCAGCAATGATTTACAAATGAACATGTATGGCTCATATTTGGTATTTGGGTGGAGCCGATATTAATTAGCTGTTTAAAATTGTTTTAGGATTTTACATTTCTATTTTAAGTGGTGTATATACAATTTATTTTTGCAGGCTACTTATCTATATACATATTTTTAACCTGAACGGAAATGCAGTTTTGCCTTTTCATAGGATGTAAATACAGACATTATTAACCAACTCAACAGTACTTATTTATTCAAACTCGGTATATTGAAGGCCTTAACAGATCCCACTATTTTCAAACAGACCGCAATTGAAAGCTCTCGAGGAGTTAGTTACCTTACCAGCTAAGCAAAACAGACCTGAGATCAGTTTTATGCGAGTATGTTCCATTTTTTATAGCGACAAACCTGAGCCACAGGTAGTAACTGGTCTGCCAATGAGTTGTATAGTCTTGGTTTGTGTCTCTATTCTAGTGATGAATATGTTTTTATGTACGTAATATAAATAGGAAGAGGCACTGGTTCCTTTTCACTGTAGGGGGTGTTCTCATTGTATAGTTGTTAGCTACAACCATCGCAACATAACATAACGTGATCAGATGCGTTCTAGAAAGAAAACGTAGATCTTCAGCAGAAAGTGAACAGGCAGGAGGGAAAATTGCCAGTTGAACTCATGCAACACCTGGCCAGAAACTTTCATTGTCTTACTAATGGTGATCAACACTCCTTAAGAGAAAACAAGTTGACCCAGGTCCTTACTAAAGGCCCCAAAATACTTGTACATGTGTTGAATAGCTGTAGGCCCCTGAAAGTGGAATAACCAGTAGTAGGTCTCGTTGCCACAATTTGGTTACTTCTAGGAAATCAATGAAGAGTTTAATTAAGTTAGGAACGCCTCCTGCACATATCAATCAATCAATCAATCAATCAATCAATCACTGCATTTGTAAAGCGCGCTACATACCCGCGAGGGTCTCAAGGCGCTGGGGAGGGAGGGGGTGCTACTGGTTGAAGAGCCAGGTCTTGAGGAGTCTTCTGAAGGCCAGCAGGTCCAGGGTCTGTCGTAGGATGGTGGGGAGAGTGTTCCAGGTCTTGGCGGCGAGGTAGGAGAAGGATCTGCCGCCAGCGGTGGTTTTTCGGATGCGGGTGACTGTGGCGAGGGCGAGGTTTGCTGAGCGGAGGCTTTGGGTGGGGGTGTGGAAGCTGAGTCGGTTGTTGAGGTAGGTGGGTCCGGTGTTGTGCAGTGCTTTGTGTGCGTGGCTCCCCGTTTTGTTGACAGGGAGCCAGTGCAGGCCTCTCAGGTGGAGTGTGATGTGGCTGGGGCGGGGGACATTGAGGATGAGTCGGGCCGATGCGTTCTGGATGCGCTGGAGTCGTCTCAGGAGCTTGTTTGTAGTTCCTGAGTAGAGGGCGTTCCCGAGGACCTTACCTTGAGCTGGCAAGGTGACTAGGTAAGTAAAGTTCTAACTGTTGACATCTTGTATTGCTTGCAGGTCACAAGTTCAAATCACAGCAGAGCTGCGCCAGTCGTTCATGCTTCTGAGGTTGATAAATTGAGAACCCTTAAAATTGGAGATACTGTCACTGATTGTTTACAATGCTTATAACCTGCAAAAAATGTATTAAGTGCTACATAAAAAACAATGTAGTAGTATGTGCAAACGTTCTGGGCTAGAACATTTGAATGCATAGGTTCAAAAGTAAGAAAGATATGGAGGACAGTAAATGAAGAGGGCTACTGGTGTGGCAGAAAAAAAGAGGGGAACAGTAAGGGCGTATTCGGTCACGTAGGCACGGATAGTTTGCCAGGTAATATATATATTTAAAAAAGAAAACAGTGTAATGTAGTGGGACTGATTGGCATTGATGTGCCAATTGATACGAGCACAAGTGTCGTCAGAAGACAAAATGTTAAGTTCTTTCGCGACAACAGAGAGCAGACATGCCAGGGATGGAGTGGCCAGCATGTTAAAATGAACGAGTACGAGCGCTGAAGTACACGCGTTACTGAAATTGTTTCAGATGGTGTGCCCGCGACTGTAGAAGGGCAGAGGGTTAACTTACGACAGTGAAACCGGCATGTTAGTTTCACGTGTAGGAAAAGAACAGCTGGTGATTAATAGGATCGATGTAACTACTGTCTGGTTTCCTTGTAAGGAACGCGCATGCAATGCGACTGAAACACATGCAAATGTCTTGTACAAACACTTGATTAAATAGGTGGTCATAATAAAATCACTAACGACGGGTACTCGGGTGCTCCTGCAGCCAAATCTTCATTATGAGCCGCAGCAGGGCTAAATTTAGCAGGAGTACACGCCCATGGCTCTGCCTGAGGAAACAATGGGAAGGAGCTCTTCTCAGACAGTTATACTGTCTCAGGCGGCAGACACAATCCCTGTATCACAGTCTGTCACTTTCGCAGAATCAGTCACAAAGGAATATAGCCACTTCGGATACGATAAATATAAATTGTACGTGTGTGTGACTTACCAAACAGTGTCAGTGCCATGGTAAGGCTTTAGGTTCAGCGTGTGAAGACCAGTTGCCAATGCGCAAAAAGCGGTCTCCGCAGGAAACGCTGCACCACCACAAAGTTAGGGGCAAGTCAGCACACAAAGGCGTGCTCGTGACTGTAAGCACAGCACGCTCAGCTGTGCCACGGGACGCACGTTCTCATGGTGGGGGCGTCACGGGCAGAGTCGGGATACGGTAATCGCCGGGAGCGGTGCGGTCACGGTGGCAGGGGTCAGGCAATCACTCTCGGGCTGACGCTTGCACATGCGCTCACACACCATCCTCCGGAGCCTGGGCAGCCATCTTGCCGTAGCACATGACCCGCCTCACATCCTGCAGCGGCGCTGCTACTGCTTCGTTACCATGACAACAGCGTAGGGCTCCACTCCCATCCTCTACCTAAAGACAGCGGGGACAGGGGTGCACGCTGCTGCTCACATTTCTGAGAAGTACAGTGGTATCATAGGTTACGATTGACACAACATTTCATTCATGAGAACGTTTTAGTAAACAATGTGAACGTTTGAGTGTACAGGATGGCGTGTGGCAATGGAAAGTCATATGCATCAAGTGCTATTTATTGGGTGTGAGTTTCCCACTTTGAAACACAGTGAGTGTTCAGTGGTACTGAATGGTGTTCAATACCAGCCTGTATTGTGTGCAGCATCTTGAAGGTATGCGCACTAGAACCCTCGTGGTTCTGGGCTATCAACAGGAAGTACTTAATGGTTGTGAGATGTTAAGGTGTGGTTAATAGAAAGTATGATGTAATGCCCAGTACATTAGTGTATGCTGAGGAATAAAGTAATGTTTGATAGCAGATCAATATGGCGTAATTCATATGCATGTTCCAGGGTTGGGGAAGACAGTACAACTGGCGACGAGTATGGGATGCATGCCCAAGAAGGCAAGACTGCTCTCCCTGAGAGTTTGCAATGATCAAGCAAACTGCTTGTGTGTCCCATCTGTGCCCATAATAGATATAGCGTGGTCTGCCACTGGCACATGTGGAATCAAAGGTCTGCTCCAGCCCCTACACAGCCACAGAAGAGATAGAAGGCCCTGCAAAAGAGCACATTCAAAACACCCGCCAAAAATAGTGAGGAGGTGGTCGTTAGAGGGACTGCACTAAGCATCAAATACAGAAGTTATTTACACAAAGCAAGAAATAACAATTGCATCAGCAACATACGAGAGACAAGAAAAAATGTATTCACAATCGAGGGAGATTGAAGCACATAGCGGCGCACATTGCTCCTGCACCTTCTGCTTGAAGAAGTTGTCAAAAGCTGCCTGAACAGTACGTGGTCTCAATGGTGACAGAAAAGGAGAGCAAAATATAATGCACCCGTGTTCCTGAAGGCACCACCACCTTTCAATGCTTCTAAGAAGCAAAACATTGGCACCAGGTGAGCTTCGTGGATTGAAACCTTTAATGACTTCATAGATGTACTAGAGGAAGAAGATGGCAAGAAGATCATCAAATATTTGAAAAACCTTGCGGGTGACGGAGTGAAAGAAGTTAAAGAAAATCGCACAGACTGATGCAAGATCATACCAAAAAGTAAAAGAAGCATTAGAGGCCATGTTCAGTACAATACCAAATATCGACTAATAAAGGTATGTCTTCGGCGAAGCACAACAACACATTGGTGAAACAACGGATGAGTTTGTTGAAACACTCAGTGCACTCATTAAACATTACAAATTCTGAAACTTTACTGACAAAGACGCTGTGCACCTCAGAATCATTGATGGCTGCCCTTCAGATTTATGTGAAATGCGCATGCTAAGAGAGACACAGTCAGGAGTAAATGCTGATAGTTGTGAGAGCAGAATAATGAGCAGATCAACAAGCTACTGACATGAAAGCAGGAACAGCACACCATGAATTGGCATTGACTGTGAAAAGCAAGCACAAGTATAAACAAGACACAGGCAGGTCGACGTCTTCAAACAAAACAAAACTACGCTTCTGATGTGGATTTTCATTTCCCCATGAAGGTAAATGTGCCGCCATGAGAAGTCTGAAAAGGTCGTCGAAAAGAGACCCACTTGATAACTGTATGCTGAGCCAAAGAAAACTCAAGTGTGCATGACGACGGAAAGCGAAAATGGCCACATGAACATTCCAGAAACATTCGCACCACGCCCTTAAAACTGAAAAGCAACATCAGCTATGACAAATAGAAACCAGGCCAAATCAATAGTCATTGAGCTCATCGTACAAAGGTTCTTCAACGTCACTATCAAGTGGCAGCCAAGACGATGAATGTGCATGATATCCACCAAAAGACAGCGTGCACATGTGGGGTTAGCTACCCGTAAAGAGGATCATAATTTAAAGAGAGTTTGCCATATGGAGCGACAAAAGTAATTTGGACACTGTCCCAAACACTAGTTGAAGGTGAGCGATCATCCAATAACCTTCATTATAGACAGTGGTGCGTCGTTTAACATCATGCCAGTAGAAACATTTAACAGCCTATCCCCTGTGCCTCGCCTCACTCAAACAGTCACAAAAGTATATAATTGGGCTGCTACTGAGCCATTGCAAAGCCAAGGCGCGTTCTTAGCGACAATGCAATACAAAAAGACATCGGTGCGATCCACCATTCACATTCTACAAGGGACATCATCGAGTGCCTGTTTAATAAGTTTTGCCACTGCTGCTGACATGAGACTGATATCCCTCAACTAAAACCTGTATTCAATTATAGATAAGAAGACAATTCCCATAGTTGTTTCTTGGCCTGAAGAAAATAGAAGTACCACTTCATATCAATGAAGACTTTCATCCTCTTGTTCAGCGACAACACAGAGTTGCTTTCCATCTACAAGAAGCTGTAGGAAAAGAGTTGGAAGTCCTCCTACAATATGACATCATTGAATGCTTCACAGGCCCCATACCATAGGTTTCATTCATAGAAGTAGTACCAAAAAAGAACAGTAGCAGAATGGAGCGCATTTGCGTTGATATGCTCTAGTCAAACAAATCCATTGAGAGGGAGGCGCATCCTTGTCCACGCATAGAAGAGATGATCATGCAATGGAATGGAGCCAAAGTGTTTTCCCGCCTCAACCTCAATAAAGGGTACCATCAATTGAGTTAGAGGAGAACTCCAGGTACATTACTAAGTTTTCAACTCATTTTGGTTTGTTCAGATATAAGCGACTGAGATTTGGAGTATCTTTGCTGCTGAAATATTCCAGGGTGTTATTGGCCAAGGGATTCAGCCTGTCACGCATGCTTTCAATTACATGGATGACATACTGTTTTTTGGGCAAACACAAAAAGAACACAATAAATGACTAACCCAAGTGTGCCAGCTACTCATTGGTGGAGGTCTCACTCTGAATGCCGCAAAGTGTGAGCTTCACAAGACCAAACTGAAATTGTTAGGCAAATATTCTCTGTTGGGGGGTTGTCTCCAGATCCAAACAAGGTGCAAGCACTATCATGCACTTGCCCTGTTCTCACCCCCCCAAGATGTCACCATGCTGAAATCTGGTTTAAGCATGGCCAGGTATTGCTCAAGATACATCTGCAATTTTACTACAGTGAGTGCCCCATTGAGACTTGAGAAAGAAAAATGTACCATTCAAGTAATCTCAAGCATGCAACCAGAATTTCAAAGACATTAAATATGTTATTGAGAATGCAAGGGAAATTGCTTAGTTTGACCCCAAGTTACATAGTGAAATAACAGTTGATTTGAGCCTGGTAGGGCTAGAGGCAATCTTTGCTCAATACAATGGCCACCTTTAAAAAAAATATATATATATATTTATCATTTTTAATCTTAACATAGAACAAACACATTGCAGTGCAACACAATCCGCTAGAACAAGATCACGTGTGATCAACAGTCCATCATTGCAAGACATATACGATGGTGGTGATATAAGCTTTGGTTGGGCAGTGGGCCATACAATGCCCAAAAGAGACAAAGCATAGATAATAACATGGATAAAGTGGGTATCAGCATGAGCTTGCACCAGTCGAAGTCTGCAAGGTTAGTGAGGAAGCAGCAATTATGTTTAAATAGTCCCTCAGTGGTTGCCAGATATCCCTAGGTCTACACAAAACTGGTTGGAGCGAGGTGTACAGCTCACTATTAGTGTCACAGTATGTGAGACTGGCCAACCAGGAGGCAGCACTAGGCTCATTCTTAGATCCCCAACAGAGCGGTATCTCCCTCCTTGCCAACAGGAGCGCATCGCAGTGAGGTGCCTAATGGACTTTGGCAATTCACCAGTATATCCAAGCTGGGCTGTAAGTGGGTCAGGACTGAGAGGCCACCCCACAATGACCGATAATCGATCAAGCACCTCACACCAAAAGCGACTAATACTGGGGCAAGGACAATGACATATGTAAGAAATCTGCAGTCGGTGCTCAGCATTTGGGACAGGCCGATGAGTGAGCTGGGTCGATATGGCCTTATCACTGGGGGGGAGGGGGAGGTAGGCTCTTCTAATGAATTTAAAGTGGATACGTTTGTGGTGCTGGTTGGGTGAAACAAATCGACTTTGTGCACAGCATGCCTTCCAGACCTTATGGGGCAGTGGGCGTCCCAGATCCCTCTCCGAGGTTTCCCTGAGCGCAGCATCTGGAAGGACCTTAATATACATTAAATATAGCTTAGAGACCAGTCTAGCCCCCGAGTCCGCAGAAGCCACCAAGGAGAGTGGAGTAAACTCAGCCGGCGCTAGCAGATATGTGGGATAATGTGCGCACAGAGCACTCTGCAGTCGGCATTGTATGAAATGCTGCAATTGTGTGGCATCAGTGAAGCAGGAATCTGTAGTGCGGGAAAATATGTGTTAGTCCAGGAAGATGTCTCCAAAAGTATGAAGTTGAAAGGTCTGCAGCGTGCACTGAACCAGCGCCTCCTGTGTGATGGGTATGAAAGGATTATTGATCTTTTTCAGTGCAGGGGAATACAGTGAATCACAGTGAAGTAGGCGAACAAGTTTGTGCCAAGCCCAGTTGGTTGTAGCAAGGGTCTTGATATCTCTACAATGCAATAGAACACACCATTCTGGGATGGAGTATGAAAGATGGGCACCAGAGTGAAACCAATTATATGTATACTGACATTGTGCCATCAAATAATAAAGTTGGAATTGGGGAACCCTGAGGACCCCACGTTCATATGCAAGAATCAGGCCCTCCCAATGAATGCAATGGTGTCTGTTTGCCCACATCAACTGAGTAACCAATGAGTACTATCCGGCCTGCCATGGAGAGCGGCAGCTTCACCTACCTGTGCACTTGGGCAGTGAATCTCTCAATTACAGGCCCATAGTTTAGCCGTATCACCTGCTCCTTATCTCTATGGATGTGGATACCTAAGTACTTTGCAGAGTTAGAACACCAGCACAGGGGGAACTCCTCCACAGGTGGGCGAGTGAAGCTCCAACTTGTTCCAGTTTACATGTAAGTCAGAAAATTTCCCAAAACGATTTACTTCATCCAGTATTGGAGTAAGATTAATGTCTGGATGGCGAATGAAAAGTAATATATCGTCGGCATATAGTGACACAAGGAGAGGCCCGCTAGTAAATTGCAGCCCTCTGAGTATGTGTCCTCACCTCAAATGTCTCACCAGGGGATCTATCGCCAGAATGAAAAGCAGTGGGGACAATGGTCATCCCTTCTGTGTACCACGCGTGATAGGGAAAAAGTGGGAAAGGACACCATTGAGCCGTATGGCCTCAGTGGGTTGCGAGTTTAGCAAGGAAATCAACTTGGTATAACGGCGGGGGAACCCAAGCTTGCCAAGTACAGCATGTAAAAGGGGCCATTCAAGGGAATTGAAAGCCTTTTCGGCATCCAACAGAGCAATCGCTGCCGGAACCTCTGGTGATATTCTATTTAGCACCGAAAAAACAGTGCGAAGATTGATGCAGGTGAAGCGGTGTGGCACAAAACCAGACTGAGTGGGGGAAATTATCTCATCCAGTAAGAGAGAGAGGCGGGTGGCGACCATCTTGGCCAGAATTGTCTTGTCAAAGTTTAATAGAGAAAGAGGTTGATATGATCTGCAATGTAAGGGATCCTTACCGGGTTTGGGTAAAAGTGTAATTACCGTCTGTTGCATGGTTTCAGGGAGAACCCTGGATTCCATTGCCTTAGCATAGACTGATATGAGGTGCACACTAAGTATACCTTTGTATTTATTATAAAACACCCCAGTAAACCCATCCAGCCCCGGAGCACGCATCCCCACAAGTGAGTCAATAGTCTGTACCACCTTCTCAACAGAAAAGGACTCACTGAGGAATTGTTGCTGAACAGAAGTCAACCAGACCACACCGATTTCATCAAGATACTCCTGCAATGCCAGTGCTGTCGGCGTGGGCTGCGCTGTATACAGATTGGAATAGTATGTGTAGAGTTCTGCCATGCTGCCTTCCGGCCTTTTTATTTCTAATATATGAGACGCTGGGTATGATGGCCTGGCCAGCAACCTCCCCGATGTGATAGGCGTGCTGGTGATGGAGGTAGTGGATGTAGTGCATGCAGGTGTGAGTGGAGAAGCAACTGGGAGGGAGGTGGACGACGAGGAGGAGGGGGCCACAGTAGTGGCAGTGGATGTTGGTATGTCTGCATCTGGATGGTGTTTGTGTGAGTGTCTGTGGGATGATGCTTGTGTTTGCCTGAGCCACTCCTGTGTATTGTCCTGGGTGCATGTGGGTCTGTCTGTGTGCTTGGGATAGGTTGGGGTTGAGGGGAATGGGACTGGGTAGAGGAAGTTGGTGGGGGGAGGCTAGAAATAGGGACAATGGCTGCCATCAGAGAGGAGGCCAGAGCCTGGATTGATCTCTGTTGGGCCGCCATGCCAGAGTGAATGCCCTCCAGGAAGGCATTTTTTTGTTGCAAATGGGCTGCCAGCCCCAGGATGGCATTCACAATGGTTGACTGCCCAACAGAGATGGATTGCAGGAGGTCAATAGCCTCCTCACTCAGGGCAGCAGGGCTAACTGGGGCAGGGCCTGAGGTGCCTGGGGCGAAGGAGATGCCCACCCTCCTGGGTGAGCGGGCACGGGAAACACGCTGAGGGGCTGCTGGGAGGGTGGTGCTGGTACGGGGGTTGCGGCAGTACCTGTAGTTAGGGTGGCCACAGAGGTGTCCGTCACCACCAGGGAACTTCCATCGGAGGAAGTATCACTGTCCGAACTGTCCCCTCCTATCTACGCTGTGGTGCTCCCCTCGCCCTCCGTCCCACTTGTGACCTCACCGTTGGTGGATTCGGCCTCCCGAGCCATGTGGGATGTAGTTCCCTCCAACACCAGTGCCTCTGCTTCTCCGCCAGATGATGCTAATGCACAGAAGGACAGGGTGACAAAACAAAAAGGGGGGGAAGAGACAAAGGATACACTTGGTCAATGGTGGCACCAACACCACCGCCAACTCACACACCGCCAACTCACACACAGGGAACAGCCCTACGCATTAGGCAATGCACTAACAGTCACAATGCTGGTCACCAGAGCATGGGGAGGGACACCTAACACCAATAGCAGCATACCTGAGACACACAGAACCCTGCCCAGTAGTGGATGCCTACTAGCTTGGTTGGAGGTGGTTCACATCATACCCTGCCCAGCATGGGACCTACCCTGCAATGTCCGAGCTGGTCTAGTGGGACCCAAAGGCCCACATCCCCTACCCGGATGCCACCCCACCTCGCGCAAGTAGTATATTGGGAAACTGTACTCACCCCCTTGTGGCTGCTGTGATGCCCTCAAGCGCCTATCCAGCTCCGGATTGGCCACCGCCAGTATGCGGGCCATCAGGGGGGTCAGGATTCGACGGGCACCCCTTCCTCGTTGGGAGGACATCCCCAGGTGGGCCTCCGCCATCTTCCTTGCCCAGCGTCTCAGGTCCTCTCACCGTTTGCGACAGTGGGTGCTCCGCCTGCCATAGACCCCCAGGGTCCTCACGTCCTTTGCGACGGCACGCCATATACCCTTGTTCTGATGAGTGCTGACCTGCAGAAAGATACCCATAGAAAAAGGTATCAGTCAGACCATCCGGCATGTTACACTCATGTCCCACCATAGCCCTCACATCCCCTTACGCACAGACATTGCCCACCATACATGCAGCACGCTGCCCAGGACCCTTCCACCAACCCCTCCCTTACCCGAGGCCCTCACACACAGCTCTCCATGCATTCATGCCCCATGCATCGTGCTCACAGTGTACTCACCTGTTGGTCTGGAGGTCCATACAGCATTCAGTACTGGGGTAGGACCCCATTCACCAGTCTCTCCAACTCCACAGTGGTGAAGGCAGGGGCCCTTTCCCCAGTGACTCAAGCCATGGTCGGTTCCAGACACAGGTCACAGCAGCACTTGCAGTGTAGATCCTCTCCTGTTGAAGGTCAGGTAGCAAGTGAGTGAACAGATAGAAAATGACGGTCATGTCTGCGGTGGTGCGTACCGTCACCGCCGGCGTACATCACCATTGGCCACTGCTCCCATAGGGCCCAATGTTAACCAATGAGGAGTTGCACAGCAGTACTCAACCGCCTCCCGCAACGGCACACAACGTCAGCAGAATTACCTCACTTCCACATGTCCCTCCATTCAGGACAGGCGGACGCCATTGCGGGGGGGGCAGGCCATGGCACCTAACTGCATCACAGTACACATATGCACCATTTGGGCATATGCAACAATATACTGTTACAGTCACAACATTCAATGCAGTGTAATCTTTGGAAATGTGGAATACTGACCAGCTGCTCACCGTTTTGCCCCCTAGATTACAACCGCTGCGGGTGAATAAGAGATGGACACATCTGCCCGTATACACACCCCTGGTGGACTTGGCAACTATGGAGGCCAGGCACATTATCCTCACCTATAGACTTGACAGGGCCACAATCACAGAGCTGTGTGCCCAATTGGAGCCTGACCTGGTATCTGCTATCCGTCAGCCCACCGGGATCCCCCCTCTTGTGCAAATCCTATCTGTGCTCCATTTCTTGGCAACTGGCTCCTTCCAAGTGACAGTGGGTTTGGCAGCAGGAATGTCACAGCCAATGTTCTCAATAGTGCTGACCAGAGTGTTGTCTGCCCTGATAAAACACATGCGCAGCATACCGTATTCCCACAGGTGGAGGATTTGGCCACGGTGAAGGCTGACTTCTATGCAATGGGACATATCCCCAACATTATTGGGGCTATTGATGGTACACATATTGCATTTGTCCCCTCCCAGAGAAATGAACAGGTATTCAGGAATAGAAAGAGCTTTCACTCGATGAATGTGCAGATAGTGTGCCAGGCGGAAAAGTACATCTCTTCAATGCACAGTATCCTGGGTCTGTGCATGATGCCTTTTTCCTGAGGAATAGCAGCACCCCATATGTGATGGCTCAACTCCAGAGGCACAGGGTGTGCCTTATAGGTGAGCCGTGGTTCCCACCCAGTGGATGTTGGTGTATGGGTATGGTGTGGGCCCTAAGGGTAATTGTGTGTCTAACAGTTGTCCCTCGATATTTGCAGGTGACTCTTGTTACCCCAACCTCTCATGGCTACTGACCCCTGTGAGGGATCCCACGACAAGGGCAGAGGAACGTTACAATGAGGCACCTGGGAGGACAAGAAGGATTATCGAGAGGACCTTTGGCCTCCTGAATGCTAGGTTTCGTTGGCTCCATCTAACTGGTGGGTCCCTGTACTGCTCACCCAAGAAAGTCTGCCAGATCATCGTGGCATGCTGCATGTTGCATAACCTTGCCTTGAGACGCCAGGTGCCTTTTCTGCAGGAGAATAAGGCTGGAGATGGCTGTGTGGCAGTAGTGGACTCTGTGGACAGTGAAGAGAAGGAGGCAGAGGATGAGGATGAGGACAACAGAACTACAGAACTGCAATAATACGACAATACTTCCAGTGACACACAGGTAAGACACTGTAACTTCACTTTACATTGACAGTTTTGTGTTTGACATTGTCACTGGCCCGCTGATTTTCCCACTTCTATGGCCACTCACTGTACCCTTTAGCATCTCTATTTTTAGATATTTCTGCCCCACTATCGCTCCTGGTGGGTTGACTGAAGCCAACTACAGGTCGTTCCTATGTATACATTACTGTACAGTTGAATTGCAATGTTTAAACCTTGTTAAACAAATGCACAGTTCAATCACTTGAGAGACCCCATACTTACATTTTTTCCAAGTGTTTTTATTTAAGTGCTAATAAGTGTAGGGGGTATTGCAATGGGCTGGGGTGATGGTGGAGGAAAGTCCAGGTCAGAGTCCAGTTTATTTGTATCGCAAGTGCATTGTCCAAGAGGGCATGGGAAGGTGAGCAATGGCAGTTCAAGGTGGACAGGGTGACAGAGTGGGACACAAGGGTGACATTCAGTAGAGTCTTATTTCCTGGCGGGGGTCTTGGCAATAGTCTCTGGCTTCTGCCTGGCTCACAGGGACCGTTTGCGGGGTGGTTCTCCTTCTGCAGGGGGAGGGGTGCTGGTGGCCCGTTGGTCCTGTGACGGGGCCTCCTGTCCACTAGCAGCAGCGGAGGTGGAGGGCTGTTCATCGGTGTGGCTAGAGTCAGGGGCCCGTTGGTGTGTCACTGCCTCCCTCATGGTGTTGGCCATGTCTGCCATGTCTGTCAATGGTGACCAGGATGGTGTGGATGTCCTTCAGGTCCTCCCTGTTCCCCAGGTACTGTCCCTCCTGCATCCGCTGGGTCTCCTGCAACTTGACCAGTATCTCCTGGGAATGGTGGTATGCTGATTAGGATCCCTGCTAGTGCCCCCTGAAGAGTCGGTTCCCTGGGCCTGTCCTCCCCCTATTGCACAGCAGTCCTCCCAGCTTCCCTGTTGTCCTGTGCCTCTGTCCCCTGAACCGTGTGCCCTCTGCCACTGACCCCAGGTCCCTGACCGTCTTGTGTTTGTGGGGTGGCCTGGGGTCCCTGTAGTGGTGGACACACTGCTTACTGACGTGTCCTGGGGACAGAGGTATGGGCCCACTGGGTGGGTGCTGTGGTGGTGTTTCCTGAGGGGAGAGGCTCTGTGGTGGTATGGGACTGTGCCTGGGTAACCGACTGTCCGGAGATCCTTGATGGGCCAGGTTGGTCATCCAGATCCAGGTATCCAGAGCTACTGGCATCCATGTGGGCCTCTTCTGTTGGGGGACTGGATGTTGCTGGCACCTCCTCTCCAGTGGCGTTGTTTGGGAGACCTGTGGGAATGTAAATGCAGTGTCATTGTTTCTGCGTGTGACATCTTGTGCATGGGTGTGTTGCCCTCTATGGTTGTTATTGCCCTGGCAGCCTTGCCTTGTGTGAGTAGTCATTTGGTGGGCTAGGTGATTGTCTCTAGTGTGCATGCTTTAGTGATGGGTGTCCATGAAGGTCTGTGATGGGGGTCCGTGCAGTGGTGTTACATGCAGGGCTTGGTAGTGGGATGGGTGGGTTGTGATGGTGGGGTGTATGTGAGCTGGTGGAGTGATGGGGGTGAGGGTACGGGTGGGGGGTATGTGATGGCATGCAGGTGGGGGGGTAGTAGTAATAAAGATTTGACTTACCAGAGTCCAGTCCTCCTGCTACTCCTGCCAGGCCCTCAGGATGCATGATTGCCAAGACTTGCTCCTCCCATGTTGTTAGTTGTGGGGGAGGAGGTAGGGGTCCACCGCCAGTCCTCTGTACTGCTATTTGGTGTCTTGCTACCACGGAACTCACTTTCCCCCGTAGGTCGTTCCACCTCTTCCTGAT
Organism: Pleurodeles waltl; assembly: GCF_031143425.1. Classification (NCBI taxonomy): domain Eukaryota; kingdom Metazoa; phylum Chordata; class Amphibia; order Caudata; family Salamandridae; genus Pleurodeles; species Pleurodeles waltl. The sequence continues at coordinate 1,656,551,374 of NC_090440.1, forward strand.
GTCATCCCTTGTTCTGGGGTGCTGTCCCACGGCGTTAACCCTGTCCACGATTCTCCGCCATAGCTCCATCTTCCTAGCAAAGGATGTCTGCTGCACCTGTGATCCGAATAGCTGTGGCTCTACCCTGATGATTTCCTCCACAATGACCCTTAACTCCTCCTCTGAGAACCTGGGGTGTCTTTGTGGTGCATGGGTGTAGTGTGAGTTGTGTTGGTGAGGGTATGTAGTGTGATGTGTTGGGGTGTGTGCTGTAAGGTGCATGGATGGTGTATGGGTGATGGTGTAATGTGGCTCTGGTTCTGTGGGTGCTCTTGGTCTATCTCTCTCAGTTGGCAATTTTGTGTAGTCGTAAAGGGTTGTGGGTATTGTGGATGTGTCTTTTATAGTGGTGTGGGTGTGGTGTGTGTATGTGTGTCAGGTATGTGTAGTTTGAATTGTCCAATGTGGTGTTGTTTTGTATGTTTGTGTGTATTTTGAATGCAGCAGTATATACCGCCAATGGTTTACCGCGGTTGAATGTCCGCCGCGGTGATTCGTGGGTCAAAATGCTGTGGGCATAGTTCTGTTGGCGTAACGGTGTGGGTTTTGGTACCGCCAGTTTCTCACTGACCTTTGGGCTGGCGGATTTGTGTGTGTGCCTGTATAGTGGCGGATTGCTATGTGTGTGTCATAATATGGGTGGCGATAAGCTGCTGCGCCGGCGGAATGTTGGCGGCAGTCAGCATGGCGGTAAGCGGGACTTTACCACCAATGTCATAAGGAGGGCCAGAGTGTGGTTTCCTCGGCTAGATGTGAGGGTCAATAAAGATTGGAAGGCATGCCACATTTGTAAATGTCTGTCCCCCAAAGTGACACAACAGCCAGTAACATTTCTGATCTTCTTGCCCATGCCTGTGAGAGAGTTGTGGTTTACTTTTTTGGGCCATCAGGAAATGGAACCACCTCATGGTAGTCATTGACAAATATTCATGTTTCCCTTAAGTGGGAAACCTGTCCTCGACAACCCATGACAAAGTCATAGAAAGGCTTGATGACATCTTTGAAATGTGGGACATCCCTGAAATTCTCAAATCTGATACTGGCCCGCCCTTTAACACAAAGAGTTCAAAGAGTTCCTTGTGTAACCCAACACCAAAATAGTACGCCACTCTGGCCTCAAGCTAATTGGGTAGTCGAACAATTTATACGCACCCTCAAGATAGTCATTCAACGAGCGACCGTAGAGGGAATCGACTTGAACCAATCCATGTGTCAGGCCCTCCGGGTCTATCGATCAACTCCTGACTCCACAACTGGTGATATAGTCCGGCCACCTTGCTATTTGGTAGAGCTATCAGAAGAAAACTACCTCAATGGACCCCAGATTGTTCAGTGAATACTGACAAGATTCATGACACCAATGCAACTCAGAAAAGGAAAATGAAGACATACACAGATCAGTGTTGCCAAGCACAGGAGATAGTTTTTGACAAAGGATACTGGGTATTGGTTAAGCAGAAACACAGAAGGAAAATGGACACTCCTTTTTGCTGCTGATTCTTTACAGGTTGTGGCGTGCAAAGGACATATGCTGATGGTGAAGCAACCCAATCAGCCAGTCTGGCTCAAGAGCATGAGTCTAGCTTCAAAGGCAACTTCTGACTTACAACTGGCAGCTACACAGACAAGGATGAAACCAAGTCAGGCAAAAGAAGTGGTCGCAGGTTTACATTAGACACCAGCATTTTAATATTGGGGAACAGAGGGCTGGGGGTGAGTTTTGTGCAAAACAGGGGTTAGGTGCTTATCGTGGAAATACGGTTTGGGGGAGAGGTTGTAGGTCTACATAAAGCACATTCACTTTACCTACAGGGAGTATGGGCCATGAAAGGGCAACAACCAATTGAGGCGGCCTCAGTATTAGAATAAATGTCCATTTTGTATTTTAATAGAGCTTGTTTTTAACTTTGCAAATACATTTTAAAAAAAAGGGTCGAGGGCGCCGTTGCCAGATCAGGGTGAAATTTAATAATCTCAAATCACCCAAGCCGGCAGGCAAGTGAGAGCGCAACACCTATTAATTGAAGAAATGTGATTTTGATGATGTCTACCACTTTTATTTAACAAAGGGGGAGATGTAGCATCTTGATGGTATGCGCACTAGAAACCCTGAGGTTGTGGGCGGAGTGTGTAATGGATGATAGGTGTTAAGGTGTGGTTAACAGAAAGTATCATGTAATGCAAAGTACGTAAGTGTATACAGAGGAATAAAGTAACATTTGATTGCAGCCTCTGATTAGCATAAATTATATGCATATTACATGGATGGGGAAGAAGCTACACCGTGATTGTTGGACAGTGAGTGTTATGACCAGCTTATGTATTTCATTATCTATATTTAACGTGTTCATTTATTGGTAAGCACATTTCTCAGTTATAAACACAATTCATTTAGTATTGTTTACACATGATGGAGGGCGTTTTTAATTCACAAAATATTGGGTGCAGAATTCGACGTGTAGAAATAACATGTAGGACTGAAAACAAAAAAAATCATTTTTTTCTGTGCTTTCTTAGCTGTCAAAAAAAACAAAAGGCAACAATGTCTGTAGACTTTAGTTGAAGAATACACCATTGAGCACATATTTTACTTGATTGTCTAGGTCAGCAATTAATTCTGAATAACTGTTTAGTTTCTCGAAAAATGTATCAATAGTCTGATGTAGAAAAGTATATTCTTTTACCCTTCACACATTCATAAGTTCATTGAATGAATAAAATATTTAGTTTGAAATCACAAAACCTGTTTCTTTATGAATAAGTTGGATCGAAAATGGCGTATGGAAAATGAAATGTGATTTGCAAATATGAATTGCACTAACCATACATTTTTCTCTTCTATTCTTTACAAGCAGCAGTCAGTAGATAGTCTAGTTGCAATCTTAGAACATGATAAAAGAAATGTTTAATTGCTGCTTTGTTTAGATAGATTAGTTGATGGAAGCTGTCCTGTTCTCATGAAGGCATCAAAACCTGATTGGTTGAACCAGTGGCTGAGATGAAGAAAGAAGTTACAAGTTACAATATCAAGTTGTTATAAAATGTGAGTTCCTTGAATAGGGAGGAGACTCTCTCTCTCTCTCTCATTCTCTCTCTCTCTCTTTCTCTCTCTCTTTCTCTCTCTCTCTCTCTCTCAGACCATCAGACACTCTGGCTCTGACAGACACGTTCAGAATTTCATACTTCTGGATAAATCTCAGAGACACTTTCTCAGACTCACTTGAGCTCATCTAAACTTGATACTTAGATTAATTCTGAGACCCTTGCTAGAAACATATTTTGCTTTAAAACTCTACTGAACACTTTCACATCTCTGATTTACGAACTCTATATACATGCTTCTAACTGTCTGATGATTATTTTCTTTCACAAAATCCTTTAAATTAGACTATGGAAACTAAGGGGGTCATTCCAATGTTGGCGGGCGGCGGAGGCCGCCCGCCAGAATTCCCCCATCCGAAATACGGCACCGCGGTCAAAAGACCGCGGCGGGTATTACAAGTTTTCCCCTGGGCTGGCGGGCGGTTGCTGAAAAACCGCCCGCCAGCCCAGGGGAAAACGACCTTCCCACGAGGATGCCGGCTCGTAATCGAGCCGGCGGAGTGGGAAGGTGCGACGGGTGCAGTGGCACCCGTCGCGTATTTCAGTGTCTGCAAGGCAGACACTGAAATACTTTGCGGGGCCCTCTTACGGGGGCCCCTGCCGTGCCCATGCCATTGGCATGGGCACGGCAGGGGCCCCCAGGGGCCCCGCGACCCCCCCTACCGCCATCCTGTTCATGGCGGCTTTCCCGCCATGAACAGGATGGCGGTAGGGGGGGTCGGAATCCTCATGGCTGCGGAGCGCGCTCCGCAGCCATGGAGGATTCACACGAGCAGCGGAAAGTCGGCGGGAGACCGCTGACTTTCCGCTTCTGACCGCGGCTGAACCGCCGCGGTCAGAATGCTCGTTGGAGCACCGCCAGCCTGTTGGCGGTGCTCCCGTGGTCGGTGGCCCTGGCGGCCACCGGCCGCCAGGGTCAGAATGACCCTCTAAGTGTACGAAACGCGCTTTTTGCATTGTTCTGTTTCTCATTGATACTAATGATTATAAAATGTGCTTTTGTCAATAAAGATGAGATACTTAATTTTAATATACTAGACCTTCTTCCAAATCTCATAATTGACTCCTATAAATCAATCAATCAATCATATTTATACAGCGCGCTACTCACCTGTGAGGGTCTCAAGGCGCTGGGGGGGGGTCACTGCTGCTCGAAGAGCCAGGTCTTGAGCTGCCTCCGGAAGGCGAGGTGGTCCTGGGTGGTCCTGAGGTGGGCGGGGAGGGAATTCCACGTCTTGGCTGCCAGGTAGGAGAAGGATTTTCCACCTGCAGTGGTTCGGCAGATGCGAGGGACGGCGGCGAGAGCGAGGCTGGTGGATCGAAGTTGACGGGTGGGCGTGTAGAAGGTGAGGCGACAATTGAGGTATTCGGGGCCCTTGTTGTGGAGGGCTTTGTGTGCGTGGGTGGGGAGCCTGAAGGTGATCCTTTTATTGACGGGTAGCCAGTGTAGATGTCTCAGGTGGGCGGAGATGTGGCTGTGGCGGGGTACGTCGATGATGAGGCGTGCAGAGGTGGAATGTGAGGAAGCAAGAGGACAAGACGGCGTTGACTTGCTTGGTTATGGTGAGAAGGGGTTCCAGGATGAATCCGAGGTTGCGTGCGTGGTCTGAGGGGGTAGGTGCGGTGCCCAGGGCCGTGGGCCACCAGGAGTCGTCCCAGGCGGAAGGGGAGTTTCCGAGGATGAGGACTTCCGTCTTGTCTGAGTTCAGCTTCAGGCGGCTGAGTTTCATCCATTCTGCGACGTCTTTCATTCCATCCTGCAGGTTGGTTTTGGCGGTGGCTGGGTCTTTGGTGAGGGAGAGTATCAGCTGGGTGTCGTCGGCGTAGGAGATGATGTTGATGTTGTGTTTGCGTGCGATGTCGGTGAGGGGGCTCATGTAGACATTGAAGAGAGTAGGGCTGAGCGAGGAGCCTTGAGGGACGCCACAGATGATCTCGGTGGGATCCGAGCGGAAAGGCAGGAGGTAGACTCTTTGGGAGCGGTCAGAGAGAAAAGAGGCAATCCAGTCCAGGGCCTGTCCTTGGATACCGGTGGAGCGGAGGCAGGTTATTAGGGTGCGGTGGCAGACGGTGTCGAAGGCAGCCGAGAGGTCAAGGAGGATGAGGGCGACTGTTTCTCCGTTGTCCAGCAGGGTTCGGATGTCGTCGGTGACTGCGATGAGGGCCGTTTCCGTGCTGTGGTTGGCCTGAAATCCGGATTGGGAGGGGTCGAGCAGGTTGTTGTCTTCCAGGAAGTTAGTCAGTTGTTTGTTGATGGCCTTCTCGATGACTTTGGCCGGGAAGGGGAGGAGCGAGATGGGGCGGAAGTTCTTCAGGTCGTTGGGGTCCGCCGTGGGTTTCTTCAGGAGAGGGTTGACTTCCGCGTGTTTCCAGCTCTCGGGGAAGGTGGCAGAGGCAAATGAGCTGTTGATGATGGTCTGGAGATAGGGGGCGATGCTGGCGTCGGCTTTGTTGAAGATGTAATGTGGGCAAGGGTCCAAGGGGGCACCGGAGTGGATGGTGTTCATGGTAGTTTTGGTCTCTTCGGTGCTGATGGGTGTCCAGGTGTTGAGGGTGACGGCTGGGGCTGTGGGTTCTGTGGTGGTCGGCGGGATCTGTGGTCCGAAGCTGTCGTGTAGGTCGTTGATCTTTTGATGGAAGAAGGTAGCAAGGGAGTTGCAGAGTTCTTGTGAGGGCGTGATGGAGTTGGAGCTGGCGTTGGGATTGGAGAGCCCTTTGACGATGTTGAAGAGTTCTTTGCTGTTGTGGGTGTTCTTGTCCAGTCTCTCTTTGAAGGATGCTCTTTTGGTGGCGCGGATCAGCTGGTGGTGTTCGCGGGTGGTGGTTTTGAGGGCTGACATGTTTTCTACTGTGTGATCTTTGCGCCAGGTTTTCTCGAGGGTACGGCAGGTTTTCTTGGATTCTTTGAGGGCGTCTGTGAACCATTGAGGTTTCCTGGTGTTGGTCTGTCTTGGGAGGCTTCTGAGGGGGGCGAGGTTGTCAGTGCAGTTGGTGATCCACTGTGTGAGACTGAGGGCTGCGTTGTTGGCGTCGGAGGTGGTGGAAGGTTGGTTGTGGTTGAGAGTGGAGAGTAGCTGTTCTGTGGAGATTTTGTTCCAAGGTCTGCGAGAGATAGGTTGTGTGCGAAGGTGGAGAGTCTTGCGTCTGAAGGTGAAGTGGACACATCTGTGGTAGGTCCAGTGTATTTTGGAGGAGTGGCTGAAGGATACGTGGTTGCTGGCGGAGAAGATGGGGTCGAGCGTATGTCCAGCGATGTGGGTGGGGGTGTTCACCAGTTGCTTGAGGCCGAGGTTGGCGAGGTTGTCGAGCAGAGTGGTGTTGTTGGTGTCGTTGTTCTGCTCTAGGTGGAAGTTCAGGTCTCCGAGGAGGATGTAGTCTGGCGAGGCTAGGGCGTGCGGGGAGATGAAGTCTGTGATGGATTCGCTGAAAAGGGCGCGTGGTCCAGGGGGCCTGTAGACGAGAGTTCCTCTGAGGGTGGTCGTGGAGTCGGTGTGGATCTGGAAGTGCATGTGTTCGGCGGTGAGGGGAGGTGAGTGTCTTCGGTGGAGATAGTGACGTTGATGGAGCTCTTGTATATGATGGCGATTCCTCCTCCGACTTGGTTGGTGCGGTCTTTCCTGGCGATCTTGTAGCCGTCGGGGATAGCTAGGGCGATGTCGGGGGCCGATGAGGCGTTCACCCAGGTCTCAGTGATGAAGGCGACGTCCGGTGCGGTGGAGTCCAGGAGGTCCCATAGTTCAATGGCGTGTTTGTGGACGGAGCGTGCGTTGATGAGGATGCACTTGGGGTGGTTGTTGGCGCTTGGGCTGGTGGACGGGGTGCAGTCGCGGTGGAAGGTATGCTTGCAGGTTTGACATGCGAAGGGTCCATGAGTGCATTTTGGGCTGGCTTGGTAGCAGGTTGTGGTACGTCCCGGGTTGAGTGCGTGGAGGGAGGCGGCGTCTTAGCAGTGCTGCGGGTTTTGGGAGCGCTGGGGGCCAGGGGTTCTGGCGCTGGGCGCAGTCCAGGCGCGGACGGGCGCAGACGGGCTTGCCTTTGGTGCGCCAGCGGCGCGGCCGCACAGCGGCCGCCATAAGAGGCAGGTGGGGGGGAGGAGGGGTCAGCTGGGGGCGGGAGGTGGGAGGGAGGGCAACGAATGGGAGCGGGGGTGGGGCCGCACGGGTGGCAGCGGCGGGAAAGCAGAGGGCGGGGGCGGGAGCCCGAAAAAGAAGAGTAGTTGGGGAAAAAGGGGGAAATTCACAGAAGATAGAAGAAAAAACGGGCAGCTAGGACAAAGAGAAAGAGTAGAGGAAATACGAAGGAGTTTGGACACAGAGAGCAGAGCAGAGCAGAGGAAAAACGAAGGAGTTTGGACACAGAGAGCAGAGCAGAGGAAAAACTAAGGAGTTTGGACACAGAGCAGAGCAGAGCAGAGCAGAGGAAAAACAAAGGAGTTTGGACACAGAGAGCAGAGCAGAGGAAAAACGAAGGAGTTTGGACACAGAGAGCAGAGCAGAGGAAAAAGGAAGGAGTTTGGACACAGAGAGCAGAGCAGAGCAGAGGAAAAACGAAGGAGTTTGGACACAGAGAGCAGAGCAGAAGAAAAACGAAGGAGTTTGGACATAGAGAGCAGAGCAGAGCAGAGGAAAAACGAAGGAGTTTGGACACAGAGAGCAGAGCAGAGCAGAGCAGAGGAAAAACGAAGGAGTTTGGACACAGAGAGCAGAGCACAGAAAACAGAAGAGAAAAACGAAGGGCTGGACAGGGGGGAGCGCAATGGAGCACTTACGGTCTGCTGGAGGTGGCAGGGGCCTGGGCAGGTAGAGCTGCAGCGGCGGGGGAAGCGACCTACCCTATAAAGAAATGTCATTGACAAATTGAGAATTGTTAGTTTTGATTTGCAGCTGCTCCCTGCTCACACACCTCCAAGACCCATTGCCCAGGGTCAAGTAGTAAGCAGATATTTTAAAATTATTTACGTCTTCTCAACTTTTTGTAGATGCGACATACTCCAAAATCCATAAAAGTAACTTATTGCAAATATGCAATCCCAGACCATGGTGCTCATTCCGACTTCAGCGGTAACGGAACTGCCACGCCAGCAGCGGTGCAGACCACCAAATAACGAGTGTGGCAGTTTGGCCTGTGCCAAACCGCCATTTCCCCGTTGCTACCGCCAGGGCAGTTGGATCCGCAGGCCGGAAACTAGCATCTCCGACCCAGTGGGCCACCCAATACCGCTGGTGGTATTTCAAGTCCCCGATCCGCAAGGGATTCCGTGGAAGGAGCACTGCCGTAAAATCCCTGGAGGAAAGGCTACCTGCAACAGGAATTTCCATTCTTGTTGCCGGTAGATGACTCTCCCCTCCCCATACTGAACCCCGCCTCCCAAATACACACACGTTCACCCTGACACACACATACACTCACAACACCCTTACACTCACGGACACACACACGCATCACCACAATTACACACTGACTGTGATGCTATTAATTGTGTTTGACCAATGACTTTGTGTTTCACCACTGCGCATATTAGTTGCTCAATGTTCACTAGTAGCACATTATGGGGGTCATTACGACAGTAACCACCGCGGCCCTCATCACGACATTCCCGCTGGGCCGGCGGGCGCAAACCAAGTTTGCGCCCGCCGGCCCAGCGGGAATGAGGCTGCACCCTGACGGGTACATAGCGCGCTTTATAAATACTATGATTGATTGATTGATAGGAGCCGGCTCCTAATGGAGCCGGCGTTGTTGCGGCTGTGCGACGGGTGCAGTTGCACCCGTCGTGCTTTTCACTGTCTGCTATGCAGACAGTGAAAAGCGGGCCGGGGCCCTGTTAGGGGGCCCTTGCACTGCCCATGCCAGTGGCATGGGCAGTGCAGGGGCCCCCAGGGGCCCCAGGACACCCCTTACCGCCAGCCTCTTCCTGGTGGTGCAAACTGCCAGAAACAGGCTGGCGGTAGGGGTGTCATAATCCCCAGGGCGCTGCCCTGGCGGATTATCACCGCCGGGGCTAAAACGGCGGGTAACCGCCGGCCCCAGCGGTGCGACCGCGGCGCTAACGCCGCAGTCGTAATAGGCCAGGAAACACCACCAGCTTGTTGGCGGTGCTTCCGTCATTTTAGCCCTGGCGGTTTCGGACCGCCAGGGTCAAAATTACCCCCTATATGTTTTATTCAGTTTAGCTGCCTTTTGGCTTTAACATGGAGTTAGCCATTACATTCTGTATTCAGTTTAGCTGCCTATTGATTTTGACATGGCGTCAGTCATTACATTCTGTATTTAGTTTAGCCGCCTATTAGCTTTGACATGGCATTAGCAATTACATTTTATATTCAGTTTAACTGCCTATTGGCTTTGACATGACATTAGACATTACATTTTGATATTCAGCTTAGCTGCCTATTGGCTTTGACATGACATTACATTTGATATTTAGGTTAGCTGCCTATTGGCTTTAACGTGGAGTTAGACATTGCAGTTGAGACATTACAAATGAGCTGTGTTTTTCCAAGCTGTGTTTTTCCACAAGATGGACCAAGCTGTTTTCTTCACACCAGACCTTAGCTGATAAGAGCACCTAGATTTTGTGTTTACCTTGCAATCCAGTCTGAGAACAAGGAGCTCAGGAGAATTGGCCGCTCTCCAAGGTTCTTTGGCTCTCACACTGAGTTTGCTTTTAAGGATGACTCTGGGCTACAGTGAGTTAGATTTGAATCTGCTTGACTTCAGACGGGAACTAGACGTCAGTTGCCCGTCTCCTGTTTGGGTGGAGAATCTCTTTCTCGCAGTTGACCGGAGTCATCAACTTGCAGACCCCAGAAAGATGAAGCTGAATATAGGCCCTACTTGCCCATAAGGTGATGAATTTTGACTTTTATGCTTTGCTTTGCAGTTATGTTATACTATAATCACCCATATTTGCTGTGCACATTGCAACTGAGAAGTACTTTGATATATTTTGCTTTCATTGATGCGACTACTTTTAAACGTGTGCTTCCAATCTACTAATTTTGTCTCTCAGGAACTTGTGGGTGGGGAATTAACAACAATAAATGTCTTCTTTAAACTCAGAAGTGCATTCCAGAGAGGTTCTGTAAGCTCGGATATGAGATGAGGAGGAAAGCAGAACACTGACACACACACATGCACACCAAAACACTCCCCTCCAATCCCCCCAATGCATTACACACATACACACACTCACACACACCCATTCACACTCCCCACCCCCTCCCCTTGGGGAGGACAGTTACCTCGTCCGACGAGGTACTCCTCCCTGAGGGGATGGGACCCGGGCCCACACCGCCATCAGGACACCGCCAGGCCGTATTACAGGTCGTAAAACGGTGGGTGGAGTCCTTTTGGCAGGGCAACCACCAGCACGAATACTGGAGAATTTCCGCCCAAATTGAGGCAGAAGTCCTTCAGTACTCTGAGTATGGCGGTAGGAGGACCGCCAGGACTGGCGGTCCTCTGGCATCCGCGACTTTGGCGGTCTCACCAGAAGACCGCCAAAGTCGGAACGAGTACCCCAGTGTGTCAGCACCACAGTGATGTTGCCTCCCAGACCTCCGTATAACTGCCATTCTACTTCAAACACAGACATTCTTTCTCTGAATGTTCTAAACACAATTCACTCTAAAGATGAAGCATGCTTATCTGGGGAAAGATGTGATCTTATCAATCACCTTCTATCTTTACAACCTCATCGTATGTGATAAATAAAGCACTACTCTAACCCTCTCCAGCGCTGAGTATTACTAGTTTCATATATGAGTTACAACAGATTTTTAGCCCTTTTTGTTACATTTTCCCCAGTGTAAGCCAGTGAGCATCCCTGTGTAAACGTGTTCACATGACTAAACCCCACAGGGCAAGTTTGAACTGGTTCTCTGAGAGAATCCAGTGAGCTAGCATGAGCTAGAGGAAGAAAGGTGACAGGGCAGCCATTTATGCCAGAAGTCCCTGAAGAGGCTTTCACAAAGGAGAGTGTGATTCAGGACAGAGGTAACATAGATGTAATATAATAATGAATCACTCAATTCTTTTTACACACATTGCTACTCTTTCCTTTCTTTATTATTTTGTTCCTTCTTGCTTTTATCCCATTGTCCCTAGACATTTCCAGTTTTCAAGGCTTACTGGGAGTTCTGTACCTTTTAAAAGGTATCTGTCACCTTCTTGCTTTAGAACCATGTGTCACCCAGTATTCCATTTGTGACCCTAAGAGTCAGTCTTGAGTGAATGATGTTTTCTCAGTTTTAATAACTGTCCATCAAAACTTTCAGATCATCCTTCGATATTACATTTTTTCAGAGTCCTCACACCCCCCCAGACCTTATTGAAATTACATCTGTATTCTTTCCAATTTCACCAAGACTTCATCTGGGCCCATAGACGTACAGAATACTCTTTAGGAGGCAATAACACACGGTCTATATTTTATTGGGTTTAATTGCAGGGCCATTCCATTGTATTCCACCCATTTTTAGGGTCATGACCATTCAAAATTGCTAAAGAAGCTTTCCTTTCTCAACCAATATCAAGGAGTGCTTAACGTTTTACTGCCTTTAGCCAGTCAATAGGCATTGGCAGATTCAGATTTGTACATTTCCTGTAGACCTGATGCTAGCTTAGAAAACTATATAAAATAGCAACATATTTTTCTCTTTAGATAGACTGACATACTTGCCTTTTATCCGAAAAATGTCAAGTGGGGTACTCGTGACATTATATTTTTCCAATATAAGTTTCATTACCATTTCTAGAAAGTCAGCAAAGAAGAACATAGAGAAAAGTATGAACTTCTCTTGTGGCATGGAAGCCACTTTTGGGTAGGTGGCTGGATTGCATAGTTGAAAGTTTACCTATTTCTCTGGTGTTCAACAAATCATTTTAAGGGTTACGAAATTATTCTTAAGTGATGCAAGCTTGACAGTTCTGGGTAATAATTTAAGAGATAAATGCCAGTAATCTTGCATCTCCTGAGTCATCAAGCATCCTTCCAAGATCTTCTCTACTGACAGCATGCTTTTTACTTTAATGTCTCTTAATGTACCATATACCATAGCCATCTCCCCTGGAGTTAGGAGAGTAAAAGTCCTTTCCAATTCCAAGCTATTTTCCCAGCATTTCCATTTTGTGAGCAGTGATCCACCCAGCCACTGTACACATTTAAATCTTAAAAGCGTATTTCTTTTATTTATTAAGATGTCCTCCCAGAAGGACTTCACTACATCCAACGTGTCAGCCCATGAAATGTACCCTGCGGACCTTATGAAGGAGCTGAGTACACTTTTCATGATCTCTGGAGTACCTGGTGAGTCCCAAATTGGTTAAAAACTGCCACAGTGTGGGTTTCCACCAAATATCTAATTTATAACATGTCCTCACCCCTCTGTATAAACTTTTGGTAGAGCATATTTCTACAAAAGTCCTTGGTCACCATACACCGACATAGAAGCAGGGGCAGGTGCATCTACATCCATATCAGTTGCAGTTCCCCATGAGGCACTGGAAGTTTCTAACTGAATAGCACAACAGTACGTATGCAGATCAGGTACGGTCATTCCCTCTCCCTAATGGTGTACGCATTTTTTTTAAGACAGTTGAACACTTTTTGACCCCCACACAAAGCTACCAATTATTCCCTGAACAGTCTGAATTTTTAGTTGTTGAAATCAAGTGGCATTCATTCAAACCGAAAACTGAATTTAGGGAGCACTGACATCTTGCGCAGGTTTACTCCACCTATTATAACGCGCGGTAAATGGTCCCTTCGAGAAAGGAGAACCCTCGTTTGTCTGAGCACTTTTCTCATATTTATAGAGGTCTGACCAGTGCTTTAAATGGTCCGGTACTGACCGGTACTGAGTCCCGGCACTTTTTTTATTTTGAGAGGGGGAGTACCGGCACACCGCAAGAAAAACGTAATACTTTTAAGTGGAGAGTACCGGCACTACCCAGAAACAAGCAGGTACTCTGGCACAGAGTACCTGCACTTTAACTTTTCCATTTCAAGCACTGGGTCCGAGTATTCAGATCCTGCGCTGTCTGACTGCAAAGATACCTACCTTTATGCACTACTTTGGAGAAAGAGAATTCTCAGTTCCAAGTCATCATTTTAGTTGCATGTATATTTATCCTATATCCTGATATTTGACCAAAGACCTCCACAGGCTCCCTTACCCGCGAAGCAGCCTGGGCTGGGGTCGACATATATATTGCCAAAACTATTCTAGTTTAAAGTATTTAAAGTGGGGTATATCCTCATTCTGCCTTGATCTTTGCACTGGCTTTGATTTATACATCGGAGAGTGCAGGAGATAAGGGAAAACCAATCCTTCTGCCTCTTACGATATGGAAGTGTGCTGTAAGTTGCATATTTTGGTATTCGGGGACACATATTGAGTTTTTACCCAGGAGAATAACTTGTCTCCGATGTTTAGTTTGAGCCGGTGGCTGCCGGTAGGGGCCACCACCACTTATTTTAGGGGACTGGTATTTATTTTTCCAAATCAGATATTTACCAAGCACAAGAGAGGGAAAAACACATATTGAAAAGACCGGGGAAAAGAACAACGGTATTGCTGTCAAAAAGGGAGAAAGCAGGAAACTACAAGTGTGTGATAAAGGGACAAGGAGTGCCTGGTAGAGGATTAAATACTACCAGCCTTTGTGTAGGCACCCCAACATTTGATTCACTGGCCACAGGTTTCTGAACGGAGCTGAACACCGGCACTCTTTTTCATACAAACTAAGCACTGTCTGTCTCTAAACCTACAGTGTTTTTACAGAAAATCGCAGTTACCCAGCGTGTACCAGTTCTTTTCTAACTTTTTTGAAAATGTGTCTACAGTTATTCAATCCCTCTGGCATCTGCACTTCATCCTGCATACTGAAGCAACCTGAATGTGAAGTGGTACCAATGCATTCTAGGGACTGTTTTCTGACTCCAGGTAGACCCACTGTCACTAGAGCAACGAAGAATATTGGTGCAGCATCACTCCACCTCAAATAAGACATACCTCTGGCCCCTGGTGAACGTTGAAGTAATATTGATGGGGTTGCTCCATTTTTAGTAAACTTGTATGAGAGCTACCTTGTCCAGAGGTGCTCTCCTTCACCCTGTCAGATGAGGTGAAGTACAAGCTGGAACTGTTTTTAAAACAATAATGGTACTCGGCCCTTTAAGCCATGTTCTGGCCATAGCAACCATTTCATGACACTCGTTGCTCACTGTCAGATGTTGCAGTGTATGGTAGTGTTGCATCCGTGGCGAGACCAGTGCAGAGAACCTACTAGAGACCATGAGCATTCCTGAGAGGATGTGTGCTCCACTAACAGCCAGGCAGATTAAAGGTGGATGCTATACTAGGGGCATGACTGAGCATAACTGTGCCATCTCTGCACTCACGGTCTTCCGAAGGGGTACTCTGCAAGATGCCTGGAATGTCAAACAAAAAGGGCAGAAGCAGGATTGTGGATTTCAGGTCTTATTAAAGGATTTCAAACTTCGGACTCTATATGCGCCAAACGTACACCATAATTTTCAGGAAAGAGAGTAGACCCGCCTTATGCACTGCCATTCTTAATATGGTAGTTTCTTATTCGAAGTTCCAAATTCAAGATGAAGTACAGCTTTTTTTTCATTGATGTCAGTTCTTCTTCGGATCATATAGAAGGAAGCATTCCAAGCGAAGGATGCGTTGAAACCCAATTGTTTCCTTGACACTTGACATCTTTCACATGTATAATTTTTATCGAAAAAGGGCAACTGTGTTTTTCCCCAGCACACATACCCCGTGAGTAGATGAGTTAAGGTGGTGCCCAACCTTTCCTAGGTTCAGATGCCTCAAAACCCACTGCACCAGTCAACACAAAATCATTTGAGAACAGACACTCGATTACTCCCATTAAAAATACATTGCATTAATAGAAGTCTCACCTGAGTCCAGCGTAAAAAGCATATCTCCTTATTGAAAAAAGTCTATCACTTGAGTAACAAAAGGTTTTCATCAATAACTACTATTCCTAGTGTTAAATTAATTCTGTAGGAGAGAAGTTTGATGAACAGCACAAAATCCAAATCACGAGGAATCCAGCACCGCTATTCTAGATTGAGATGTATCTTTATTGTATACCTCCCAAATTTTGTACTCGGTTTCTTCATTGTATATCTGACATTTTTCCACATGTAGTATCCTGTGCAGCATTACCCTGTGGCTACTGGGAAAAGTCACCCTTTCCTTTGGAAATCAAGAAGGTAACACAACAGACTTCCTCAGTGTCTAGACCTTGAAATCAGAAATCGAATGTGCAGACATTCTAAGTTTTGGATTAGTGATTAAGAACTTCAATGCGCATGCACTTTTCTAATGTGACTTATTTAATGTGTGTCACCAGTCTGGATGCTTACGTATATCTCTGTCTAGTGGGTAGCATTGAGAAAGTGCTTCACTGATTGTTAATTGCTTCTCACATCTAGGAATTCTGTGTATTTTCCTAACTTCTTAGGTAGGGATATTGTGGAAGAAGGACTCTGAATTTAGAAACTGAGTTTTACATTTCTCTAAAATGAAATTATTTGGGATGAAAAGGGGGATACTCCTGATACTCTGGAAAAGAAGAACTCTTGAGTTATTTAGTTGCATTGAGGCAGAGGAGATGTAAACTGAATGAAGCGTTTTATACTTTTGCATTGTTTGGCCTCAGATAGACAGGAAATATTTAGAAGTCTGCAGAGAGCAATATCAAATGTTTGTGAGGGATAATGGAATACTTTTAATGAAATGTCACACTTAGAAAATGGGTGTAATGCTTGGATTAATCTTAGTCACCAATATTTACTCTTGACTATGTTCTAGTTGCCAGCTATGCCAATTCAGACAGAGACCAGACATCTGAAATCAATCTTGGTCTTTTTCCAATAGGAACAGCCCAGCGTTTATTGCCAGGCCCCATCCTGGTGGGAACACAAGCAACCCAGACCAGTTTAAGTCTTTATTGGCCTTGTCAGTGAGGTGGGACTTGAGTCAAATAGCTCAACTAGCAAGGACCCACATCCAGCCATACCCACTGCATATTTGGGGGTTACTCTTGGAAATAAAAAGAGCTGTGAAATGCTTTAATCGATCTAAGTTACTACTAATTACTCAGGCTGCATTTTAATCCATCTTTTATAGACTCCTATGCCACTCTAACGGAAACTAGCCACATGAAAATCAGTCTTGGTCCTGCTCATCAGTAAAGTGCAGCTTGAGTCAATGATGCGACAATGAATAAGTTAACAACTCTTTGAAAACTAGCTGGGACTTACAGTTTTGGAGGATTATTGGTAAGATGATGAGAGACTAATTGATGATCAACAATATTTCAAGTAAAATCCAAGAACCTTTATGGATAATGTGCCACCTGATGCTAGATAATGTAATCACATCAGCCAAGAAGATAGCACAATCCATTGCTTGGGTCAAGGAAGTTATTATAATAATAATGAAATTTAATAATAATAATTTAACTCCTAAAGCGATGTAGTTACTTCAAAGAAGCGTCTCAGCACTACCTTGTCAGGACCTCTCAATGAGGGTAAGGAAGACTAAACAGAAAATACCATCCTATCTGAAAAGCCATGTCTTCAGATATTTCCGGAACAAAGTTTCTGACTCCAATTGCCTAAGACTGAGAAGAAGAGAGTTCCATAACTTGGGAGACAAAAAACTGAAGGAACTGCCCCCAAAGCAAACCTTCTCAACTCTGGGTAGTTGAGCCAACAGCATCCCAGTAGCTAAGACACCTCTCAGAAGACTAAGGCCTGTTAAACGGGTGCAAATAACTGGCCCCTGTCTTCCTAAAGAAGCAAGAAGCCTTAAAGGAAAGACACTTCTTAAATGGGAACCAATGCATTTACCTGCCAAGGCCGTAATTTGACTCTGAAAGGTAAGAGACCATGGAAATGGGCCATATGTGCCCTTCCCTGACCCCAGGAAAACCCCTACCCACCCCTACCCACATCAGGAGGTCACCTAAGGATGTGGGACCCATCCAAGGTAAGTCCGGTTGAGTGATTTTTTTTTTTTCCCCAACACCGCTCAGGGGCCCTGACTTTCATACCTGGGCATGGCCATTGGGGTGGCGGGCATGGCTCCTGTCTTTACTTAGACAGGAGCCATGTCCATGGGGCTTGTGCACCAGAAAATGGGGCTACACTGCCTAGAGGCAATTTGTTTGCCTTTAAACAGTGTAGCGCCATAATTTGGCGCACAAGCCCCAGTTCCCCCTATGCCTCCTTTCCAGGGCCTTAGGGCCGGCTAGCGCCATTCCATAAATATGGCACCCGGCCGGTGTCTAGGAATGATGGTAGCCGGTTCTATACTTTTTGACGCAAACCTGCGTTAGTGCAGGTTTGTGTCAAAAACTATAAATATGGGCCTTGGTCTTTAATTTTAAGCAGTTTAGGTCCATGCATTGGGCTACCTCTGACAAATAAGATCTCAAAGTAACCACTGCAGTAGCAAAGTTCTGTGACAAGGTGACAATCAGCTGCATATTATCGGTGTACAATATGATTTTAAACCTGTCCCACTTGATGATATCAGCCAAGGGGCGCAAATAAAGATTGAAAAGGGTGGGGCTCAGTAAGGAGCTCTGGGGCACCCCTTGCTGCAGTGACAGGACCTGATAGCAAAACAGTTTTAGTATGACTTCAAAAGAGCGGCCCTGCAGAAAATACACAGGCCAGTGCTGTGCCTTATGTCTGATTCCACAGTTTCCACAATCTCTCAAGAAGGAGGCTGTAGGATACTCTCAGGTCTAATAGCAGTAGTGCTGCAGTGTCACCCAAATCTAGAATCTGACGCAAGCAGAAGAGCTGACTCAGTACTATAACAGGAATGAAAGCCCCAATGAGTTCTATGGAACAGATTCTTAGCTTCAATGAATACTGAGAGATGTAGATTCAAATATTTTTCTGCCACTTTCAAGAGACAAGGGAGCGGCGAGATTAGCCTATTAGTCTCAATTTTAGTGGGGTCAAGCGAAGGCTTTCTCAACAATGGTACCACAGAAAAATACTTCCCGTTTGCTAGAGCTTGAGCTGTAACAAATGAGTTATTGATAAGCTGTCTAAACATCGGGAGAAGCTCATCCATTCCATGCTCCAAAATAGCAGGAGTGGCTGGGTCAGATGGAGAGCCAGATTTAACAGATAGAAAAAGAGACTGTAACTCACCAAGATCCAGAGGTTTAAATTGTAATAATCCATCATGATCCATAGATGGCTTGAACCATGTTACAGAACAAGAAGCATTTCTGATGGCCTCTGGAAAGGATGAATAAATGAATGCTACTTCATCAAAAATAATTGGCAAGGGCATTACATCTGTCCTCCAAAGGAGAAATAAGTGAGGAAACCCTGTCCAACGAGGCTAGAGACTTGACGATAGAGAAAATGTCTCTGGAAGAGTTTTGAGCCAGCTCAATTTTATTGGTGTAAAACTCCTAATGAACCTGCCTGATGCGCCTATGATGAGTCTTTATAGATGAGCGATAGATGTCCTTACTGGCTTCTGCTAAATCTTAATGCCAAAGGAGCTTACAACGCTTACAGTTCTTTTTGAATGTTGCTATTTCCTCATTGAACCATTCAGCAGTGGGCTTAGTTCTTCATACTATCCTGCCAGCTACAGGAGCAATTAAGTCCAGAGCCTCAGGTATCCAGTCTTCTACTTGAGAATTGGCTAACGTAACACAGTTTCCCAGTTTAGGTCGATTCATAGCCAGAGCACTGGTAAAACTAGCCCTAGTTACCTTAGCCCATTTTCTAGATGTAACTCTTAATCCAGGCACAGAGTAAAACAGAGATTTGCCATAGGGACCTGAAAATGAATCATCAAATGATCTGACCATGGATGCGGCAAAGAAGGATCGACAACTAGCCCACTACAGTTAGAGAAAATAGGATCCAGTGTATGTCCACACCTGTGAGTTGGCAAAGAGACTAGTTGTGATAACTGAAGACCTTCCAAATCAGCGCCTAACACTGCCATCATTGGACAGGACAAATCCTCAAAATGAAGGTTGAGGTCACCTACAATATGAAATTAGAATAGTGCATGATCAAAGGTGGCAAAGAGTCAACCCAGGATTCAGTGAAGCTAGAGGCTGACAGCGATGGGTGATAGATTAGCGTCCAAGAGAGAGAGAAATTACTGCAGCATGCCGAAGTAGAGCACCACCTCATTGCATGCTACAGATAATTCAGTAAAAGTACACATGAAGGACTGTTTAAAAATAATGGCAATACCCCCACCCCGTTGGCCTTTCCTGTCTGACCTGACTATCACATACCTGGAAGGGATAGCTAATAAGATATCTGACTCTGAGCTTTCTGTTAAGAAAACTGCACATGGCACCTGATCAGAGATAAAATCAAACAATTTGTGCTTGTGTTTCACCAAGGAGTGACAACTGGCCATTGGGGTAGCCAGGGAGGACTCACTCACCTTGCTGCTGGAGGGTGAATACACCCCGTGGCACAAAGCCACAAGAATCACATTTCAAAACTGAGCAGGTCAAGTCCAGTGCCTTACAGCAAGTCTGAAGAATCAACCTAGCCAAGTTCCTAAACTCCTCAGAGGAATATTGCCTCTGGTCGAGAACTTCACAAACAGGAGTCCTGGAGCCATCAAGGCACGGACAGACACAGACGAGCTTGCCTTAGGCGCGTCTTTGATGAGCGGGCTGTGCACCCGCTATGCGCGTCTGCTGCAATCAGTATTTAACATCGACAATGGTCAATATGAACTCACCTCAAGTGGGTCCCACCCCGGCTTCGGAAGGATCACTATAAGGGCCTCACGGAGTGATCCCATAAGAACACCTCTGTGATTTGCCTCTCGATATACCTCCAGCAGTAGAGGTGGCAGAGCGGCCCCATATATGGAATAATACTCCACGGGAAACCCGGTGGTGCCCAGGGTTTTACCAAGCCCCATTTGGCAGTTCGCCAGCTTGATCTCCTCCATCTGGGGCAGCTGCTCCAGTTCCAACAGCTGTAGCGGATTCAGGCAAGGAAGTGTTGCCGTCCGCAGGTAATCTTTCACCAATTTCAGTTTGACCTCCCAGGGAAAGGAGTACAACTGTTCATAGTACTGAGTGAATACCTCATGAATGTCTGCCTGAGTGTTTACCATGTGACCTGTATTGTCACTTACGGCACCTATCAAAGTCCTGAGGATCTCTGTACGAAGCAACCATGCCAGTGTTCGCTCAGGTTTATTGCCATCTGCATGCTGGCGTGCTAGAGAAGATTTGTACTCAAAATCACAAAGGAACATCACCTCTTCCTGGTACTTGCGGCGTAAAGTCACGAGGTGGGGCAGGCATAAGGGGTCATGACTGCATCAAGCTCCATGGTCCATAGGCGCGCCTACAAGGATATCACACTGCGGGTAAGAGTTGATTTAGCTCCCCATGTCGTGGTGATACAGTTTCCCTGCATAGTCACCTTCATTGCACCCCACTCCAATCCTCAGGAGCCTGCTGACCCTGCATTTTCCTCAAAGTATTGGGAGATGTGTGCAATTATGGTGTCCCTTTATGCAGCATCCCACAGAGCATCCATCCGGAGCCGTCAAATCGAGACAGGAGCAGTCGATCCTCCCCATTGAAACATGAGCTGCAGTGGATTATAATCCAAGAGGGTCCTACCCAGGTACTCTGAGCTAAGTATGAGAAGCCAAGAGTCCCCATTGCAAAATAAATAACCTAATCTAAAGTGGACCTGATGTCATGGTGCCTAGTAACAATACTCCACCTCCGCAGGGTGCCCCAAGAGCCAGACATTGTATAAGTTGGACAAACTGGACCACTGTTGGAAATGTTTTGTTGCTTGTTTACCTGGTGGTGGGGGTATCGAGCGGTCGTGGTTAGTGTCATGAATGCAATTAAGGTCTCCCCCTAAAAGTCCTGGGGCCTGTGGGCCTGTGGATCTAGCAACATAGTTGGGGAGAGAGAGTCCAGAAACTCACCTTGTGAGGTGTTGGGAGCAGAAAGGGACACCACAGAGAAGGGACACCTATCTAAGGTACTCTCCAGAGCCACATAATGGCCCTCCTTGTCAGTAATGACTCTAGTCTTTACAAATGATACCTCCGGAGCAACCCAAATAAGTACCCCCTGGGCGTAGGCTGATTATCCAGTCCCATATACCCATTCCACTGCCTAATCAATTTATCCAGTTCCGCTGCAGTCAAATGTGTCTCTTGGAGGCAGGCTAAGTTAACATGCCTGCAATAGAGTTAGGCATATATTCTATGGTGCCTGTCAGGGATCGCCATGCCCTGAATGTTCCAGGTTATAGCAGTAAAGGTAGCAGCCATACTCAAAAGTGTAAAATCTCAAAACCCAGCAGAGCCCCCTCCACCTCCCAGTACCCACATGCTCTCCATCAGTTCAGCCCCTCAACCAACCAGCCAAAAGGAAAAGAACAGTCAGACGATGCATAGGAACAATCCATAAACTCAGGCCTGAGCGCATCCAGCTTCATGCCACAACCACCCCAACAGTTCAGTTGGCATGTAAAAAATGCCTTTAACTTAATCAGGTCTGTGCGATGCACTCCTGTGGGGGAGGGCAGGAGTGGCACAGCTCCTGAGCAATCCGAGCAGCTCTTTGGCATTACCCCAGATCAGAGGAACTTGCCCTCCAGGGGTTCCAGTGTCCAAGGGCTTACTTCCACGTTGAGTGGCCACCGCTCTAAGTCCAGATCTGTCTCGTTCCTCCACCGCAATACAACCAGTGTGTGTTACAGATCACCTGCAGATCATGGAGTAACATTTGGGCCACAGTGAATAGGTGCTGTGGATGACCCCAAGCCTCTTGTATCTGAGCCTGACTCCGATAGGTTGTCAACCTGCAGCAGAGCAAATGGGTATAAGCTACGTTGCAAGATCTCTCTCACTTCCTTAGCTTGCTCGTCAGCCACCTGGTCCTGAGAAGGTAGATCTGTTCCCGCACCAGCGGGGGCAGAGCATCAACCAGTCCCCAGGGTCCCCAAGAGCACTGGGGGCCACATCTCTGGCGTGGAGCCAAGTCCAGATGTCCTGAGGGGTGGTTAAAGATATGGGTCGTCGCACTGTTCACCACTCACAGTTTCACTGGAAACAGAAGGGCATACTTGAGATTCTGTTCCCAAAGATGTTGCTTGACCTTGAGGAAGGAGTCTCTGAGCCTCTGTACCTCCACAGTGAAATCAGGATAAGCAGTTATTAAGGTACCCTTGTATCTCCAGGATCCTTTCACATGAAACTATTGGAGCACCAGATCACCGTACCAAAAGGTAAGTAGCCGAACAATAATTGGACGTGGAGGAGCTCCAGGTGAGGGTGGCTTACCGGGTATTTATAGGGCCCTCCCTACTGAGAAGAACTTAGGACCCTACGAGCTAGCACCGTGTCTATCAGCAGGGTCTCAACAAAGAATTCCATGTTGGGGCCCTCGGATCATTCCGGGAAACACAGCAGGCAGATATTATTGCACCTCGAGTGCCCCCATGCGGTGCAGGGAGCGCACCTCTGCATTCATCACTCACATTAGACCCTGGAGTTCCTACACTGTGGGCACCAGGGTGGACAGACAGGACTTTGTCTCACTCACACGATCCGTCAGCTTACGGTGGTCGGCCCTGAGCAGGTTCACCTCAATGGAGACAGTATTGATTCTTGCCTCCAAGGATGCCTTGATGTCCAGGATCGCCTGCAGCACCTTTTCTAATGAGGCAGAGTCCTCATGCAGGGTGGCCTCCAGGTCACTCAGGGTTTCCGTGGTACAGTACATTGCAGTGGAGAACAGTGTTGTGGGTGAGTGCTGCAGCAGGGACTCGGTCTTCTTGGGTTTCACCATCATGCCGTCGCATAGGGCAACTTCTGATTTGGAGAGAGATTGGGTTCGCAATGGGAAAGACTCACCAGGAGTCAGCAAGACACATAGGCCCTCATTCCGAGCCTGGCGGGCGGCGGAGGCCGCCCGCCAGGCTTCCCCCCTCCGAAATACCGCTCCGCGGTCGTAAGACCGCGGAGGGTATTCCGAGTTTTCCCCTGGGCTGGCGGGCGGTCTTCACAAGACCGCCCGCCAGCCCAGGGGAAAACTCCCTTCCCACGATGACGCCGGCTCGTAATAGAGCCGGCGGAGTGGGAAGGTGCGACGGGTGCAGTTGCACCCGTCGCGTATTTCAGTGTCTGCTTTGCAGACACTGAAATACTTTTAGGGGCCCTCTTACGGGGGCCCCTGCCGTGCCCATGCCATAGGCATGGGCACGGCAGGGGCCCCCAGGGGCCCCGCGACTCCCCCTCCCGCCATCCGGTTCCCGGCGGGAGAACCGCCAGGAACTGGATGGCGGGAGGGGGAGTCGGAATCCCCATGCCGGCGCAGCATGCTGCGCCGGCTTGGAGGATTCCTTTGGGGCAGCGGGAAACCGGCGGGAGACCGCCGGTTTCCCTTCTCTGACCGCGGCTGAGCCGCCGCGGTCAGAATGCCCCGCGGGGCACCGCCGGCCTGTCGGCGGTGCCACCGCGTCCCACGGCCCTGGCGGACTTGTTCCGCCAGGGTCGTAATGACCCCCATAGGCTGTTCCCCTCCACATCCAGGATAATTGCCAGCTGCACACCCTAACGTTAGGAAGAGGTGCTTGCCACCCCATGGTCAGCGTCCGGTGGGTTGCAGCGCCAGTGCCACTATACCCAGTGCCGCAGAGGTTGCCTCCAGTTGATCAGTTTGGGGGCAGCCATCAATCCACTGGCCTGCGGGCTCAATGTGACAGCGGAAAACTGCAGCAGGCGGACGTGCGTCCAAACCCAGGGAGCACCAGCGCTGCAACCCAGCCCACCGCGAGGCCACCTCTATCCCCTAGTCAGTTCCAGACAAGCCCCAGTCCAAACCAGGTGACTGCAAGGCAGTGGGTGCCACAGGAAACTCTCCTGATATCCCTCAGGATATCAGCTGTCAGAGGACACACCACCTCTACTCGTGCCCTTTTGCCCAGCATGTGGGGAGCTGCGTCAACTCACACTGTCCACAGGTGGCCTGAAGTGTCACTTATAGCAGCGTGGATGGTGCAAGGTCCCACGCCACATGCGACCCCCAGGTGAAAGACAGCACGTCCAGTCCAATGGGCCAGCCAGGTGCAGACCCTCTTTTGAAGCCACAGGCCCCAGTAGCAAACTGTTTAAACAAAAAAATCACATCATGCGGACAGCTCCCCAGTAGTCAGCTGTGAATTCACCTGGCAAGTCCCAATGTGCTGCGAACCACTGCAGCTCAAAAAAATAGGCCACTCCTTATTACACTGCTCCCTTGGGGCTGGCGCCATCAGACCCCAAGGCGGCCACCGTGATGCCAGGGAATTCCAGCCGCTGGCAGTGACGGAGCTTGGTGCACACTCGCCCTGGCTCCGGGCTGTGCCACAAGTCGTAAAGGACAGCCATATCTCCGGGGCTGTCTCTGTAGCACCACACCACCACATGGACCAGCCTGCACTGGAGCCCCCCCCCCTCAAGTATCTCAGTGACAGCTGCTGGGCCACAGCTCCCTCCGGACCCCAGGGCACCTCTCAGGTAGGCAGCAGGAGGCAAAAGGAAGCGGTGGCCCAGGTCTTGCAAGTGGGCAGGGACCCATTGGTACAGGCTGCACACCAGGCACAACACAGTTGCAGCTTCCTCAATATGGGAGTGCCTCCTTGTCAATGCGGTGCCGGGCAATGAGTGCCTGTCCTCCAGAGTGCCCGGGCAGCCCTCCTTGTGTGTTGAAGGCTGGGTGGGCAGGATTAGTGCAGGATTTTGGATGGGCCGGCCACAGAGCTCACAACAATACCTTTGATGTGGCTGCGTCTTGGTCAAGCCCTCTTCTACTCTTTGTTTTCATGATGGATTTTTCTGGTTTTGTCTATTGTTTTGATTATTTATTATGGTTGCATTGTTGTTAAGGATTAATTAAATATACAACAAAAATACTACTACTACTACTATTACTGCTAGTGGAGTGGAGATTGGAATAAAGTGGGGTAAACTGAAATGGAGTGGGGTAGACTGAAGTTGGGTAGTCTTGAAAAGAGTGGGAGAGATTGTGGTGGATTTGGGGAGACTGGAGTGGAGTTCGGTAGATTGAAGTGGAGTGAGATAGTTTGGGGTGAAGTGGGCTGGATTGGGGTGGATTGGTGTGGGGCAGAATGGGGTAGATTGGAGAGGAGTGGGTTAGTTTGGATTGAAGTAAATAGGATTGTGGTAGATTGGGGTAGATTTGTGTGGATTGGGGTGAAGTGGTGTAGATTTGTGTGGAGTGCAGTAGAATGGGGTAGACTGGAGATGGATAGATTGGAGTGGAGTGTGTGGGTCTGAGTGGGTTAGACTGAGTGCAGTGGGGTGGATTGGAGTGGAGTGAAGTGGGTGAGATTGGATTGGAGTGGGGAAGATTGTGGTAGAGTGGAGTGGAGTAGGGTAGATTCAACCGTAGTTGAGTGGGTTGGGGTACGTTGAAGTGGAGTAGGGTAGAATGCAGTAGATTGGAGTGGTGTGGGGTATAGTAGATTAGGGTAGGTGGGAGTGGTGTAGCTTGGGGTAAATTGGAGTGGAGTGGAGTGGATTGGGGTAGCTTGGAGTGGAGTGGAATAGACTGGAGTGGAGTGAGGTAGGTTGGAGTGGAGTGGGGTAGATCGGAGTGGAGTATATTGGAGTGGAGTGGATTGTGGTAGATTGAGTGAATTGGTGTGGAGTGGGGTAGATTAAGGTAGATTGGAATGGAGTGGTGTAGATTGGAGTGGGGTGAGGTAGATTGGGGTAGAGTGGAGTGGGATATATTAGAGTGGAGTGGTGTGGGTTACTTTGCAGTGGAGTGGAATGACTGGAGTGGAGTGTGGTAGATTGAGTGGAGTGAAGTAGATATGAGTGGAGTAGATTGGTGTAGATTGTAGAGTGGGGTAGATTAGAGTGGAGTGGATCTGGGTAAACTGAAGTTGAGTGGAGTAGATTGGGGTACATTGGATAGAACAGGGTGTAGAGTGGAGGAGCATAGATTGGAGGGGCATAAAGTGGAAAGGCATAGGGTCCAGTGGTTTAGAGTAGAGTGGTGTGTTGTGGAGTGGAGTGGCAAATAATACGGTGACATACAGTGAAGTGTGTGGTGTAGGGTGCTGTAGAGTATCTTAGAGTGGAGGGGAGTAGAGTAGAGAGGCATGCCACAGAGAGGAGTCTCATAGAATGGAGTGGTGTGGCAAAGAGTGGAAGGGCATAGAATGGAGTAAAGTGTTGTAGATTGGAGTGGTGTGAAGTGGAGTGGCGTAGTGTGGAGTATGCATGGTGTGGTAGTGCACAGCCATTACAGACAACAAATTTTCAATTGAAATGACCATCACAGTTGCACAGCCATACAGTTTTTACTGCGCACAAACGATAATGTGTGGTAATGTCATCACCTAGTGTATTGATGTGTTTTGATCATATTCAAATATTTGTTTCCACCACACTTCAGAATTGCTCAAAATGTGCATCATTTGTACTTTCCTAATGCTGATACATTCTAAAATATCAGCACATTTCATTTTTGTTGTGTGCTAGAGAAAGTAAGATCCCACAGCTTTGCCTCTCAAATGGACACCCAGCAGGATTGTCACATAATTCTTCTCACTTTGAAGTCAAAGAAAAAAGTAAACTCCAAGCTCCCTTGGAAGACAGAGCCTGACATTTGACCTCTGTCATTCAATGCAAATCAAATGTGCTATTATAAGAATAAGATTTAAATGCCCGTGTACAGAAAGCGAGTGCTGGGAAGGACACTGTAAACAAGATATGCTCCGCAGGAGGGACAAACTCAAGCTGGAATGCCTAATGCAAATAAAGCCAGCACATAGAAAGCAAGCAACTGTGAGCTGCAAACCACAAAGCCAATAAAAAGCAATGGGTGAATAGCTTTCAGAATGCCCACAAGAAGTCATTAGCAAACCTAAAAACAAAGCACAACTGAACATGCGCTACACAGGTGTGCACTTGTGTGATGATATATGCACACACAAAAAAAAATGACACTGGCACCATTCTTTTTATTTACCAATCCAAAACAGATTAATAAATTAAAACAATTAAATAGAAGAATTGCATTAGCGATTTTAAAGGTGATGGGGCCAGAAGCAATTTGCTGCCTCATCCTTAACAAAAACAAAGAAACAAAAAAAAAATATGACAAAAACGTCTATAGGAGGCCATGGGGTTGGGGATGGAGGGCAACAGAGGAGCAGGTGGAGGTAGCAATGAGGAGTGGCCGGTGGAGAAAATGAGCTTACAAGGAAGGGCAACAAGGGAGATACCAACAAGCAGTATGAGGGGCAGATATTTGACATGAGGGAGAGAGCAAAACAAAAAAAAAGTGGTTTCCCAAAAGTAAGTTGCAGAAGGATACAAGTCAGCTAAGGCAAAAAAAGATAAAGAGGGTATGCTTCCAGGGGAGGTAAAAAACAAGATGGATCAAGATGAACGAGGAAAGACATCAAATAAGAAACCTGTAATTGAGACAACCAATAATAAGCAATGGGTGGGCTGTAAGCCCACTGTAAATTCTTGGTAAGCACACCTTGCGCCGTCTGGTAGGTGAGACTTAATGTGTCTGTTGCAAATGGCGAACAAATGTTAATTCAGAGAGCCATCAGGCTCTCTGAAAGGCGTATAATCAGTTGCTTGCCAGATAATGAGTCACTGGCACTTCCTAGGCTCCCAGTGCCCTTTCAAGGGGTTACTAGGCAAACTTATATGACTTTATAAAATTTCCACAGGAGGATCCAGAATGTTCCTCATAATAATCTATGCCCTAGGTGTGAGATATTGGGTTGTTGGTAGAGGAGGGTGTGGGCCCCTTTCAACCAACAGCCTAAATTCCTGTCAAATTGAACTACAAAAGTCACTAAATTAACCTCTGCTTAACCCTCTGGTGGCTTGGCACAACGCAGTTGTTGCATAGCTATTTTAGCCATATTTTGGACACGTTATTTTAGCAAAACTAGGCCTGCCATTGTGGACTTTAGCCCAGTTACATTTTATTCAGCATCGCTTTATTTTTCAAGCAATAGCCACATTTGCGGTGTTGTTTTATTTTCTCTATCTAGTTGTTCTTTCGCCTAGAAAAGCATTACGTTCCTAGTAGGCACTAAGGGGGTTATTACAACTTTGGAGGAGGTGTTAATCCATCCCAAAAGAGACAGTAAAGTGACGGATATACCACCAGCCGTATTACGAGTTCCATAGGATATAATGGACTCGTAATACTGCTGGTGGTATATCCGTCACATTACCGTCACTTTTGGGACGGATTAACACCTCCTCCAAAGTTGTAATAACCCCCTTTGTGCTTTCCTCAAGGCTGCAATCAGATAGGCTTGCCGGAAAAAGTGGAATACTGAGGGGGTCATTCTGACCCTGGCGGCCGGTGGCCGCCAGGGCCACCGACCACGGGAGCACCGCCAACAGGCTGGCGGTGCTCCCACGAGCATTCTGACCGCGGCGGTTCAGCTGCGGTCAGAAGCGGAAAGTCGGCGGTCTCCCGCCGACTTCCCGCTGCTCGGGGGAATCCTCCATGGCTGCGGAGCGCGCTCCGCAGCCATGGGGATTCTGACACCCCCTACCGCCATCCTGTTCCTGGCGGCTCTCCCGCCAGGAACAGGATGGCGGTAGGGGGTGCCGCGGGGCCCCTGGGGGCCCCTGCAGTGCCCATGCCAATGGCATGGGCACTGCAGGGGCCCCCGTAAGAGGGCCCCACTGTGTATTTCAGTGTCTGCAATGCAGACACTGAAATACGCGACGAGTGCAAACTGCACCCGTCGCACCCCTGCAACTACGCCGGCTCAATTCTGAGCCGGCGTCCTCGTTGCAGGGGCATTTCCTCTGGGCCGGCGGGCGCTCTTTTGGAGAGCGCCCGCCGGCCCAGAGGAAATGTCTGAATGGCCGCCGCGGTCTTATGACCGCGGTGCGGTCATTTGGCGGCTCCCTCAAGGCGGGCGGCGCCCGCCGGGCTCAGAATGAGCCCCTGTGTCTCCAATATTCACAGAAAGATACACACTCATACATAGGGACCATTTCCTAGAATGTCAACTGTTTTATTATAAAAACACTCCTTTGTCCTATACACTTTAGATGGAGATTCCAGCCAGATGACTATGCTGATTTTCTTTGCTACAGCTGTTTGCTTAGACTACTGAATCCCAGGCCTATATGGGGACGATGTCTCTCTAGACTACAGGCTTCCTTGCTCAGGTATGGGAGATGATGTCTTCCCTGGGGGGACACCTGAAGGGTGGATTAGGCTTATTATACTGTGCTCTAACACAGTTTAGGTAGGAAAGATATATATCACTCCTAGTGTCAGTAGGGTGGGACTGTTTTTGTGTTTCACTCTTCTTGTCACAATCTTGCTTTCATTGTGTTTTACCATCCTAGTTATTGCAAAGCATGCCATTTTATCTAAGAGGCAGTTACTTCAATAAACCCTTATTGTACTACATTCTGCCTCTGTTTGTCCTTGCCTGTGTGAGACTAACTTAACTGAGAAAAAGGTATGAGATCTAATCGACCACGATTCCCCTAAGGAGTCTTTCTTGTTAAGCGCCCGGTTGTCACAATCATCCCTACTATTGGGTAGAGATGAGGCGCTGCTAGTTAGCCAGAAAACCAGGATTAGGCCGAACAGGCATCACATGGTGTGGAATTGTACTTTGTAGCTTGAGAACCTATGTGACATAGCGCCGTCAACGTTTGGTCTGGCACTGACTAAGTATCTCAGTCTCATTAAAGGCAAAAGACACCTCATTACTATATATGGAGACATCCGGGGATTGAGGATTTCCTCCTCAGCTAAGTAGGTAGTACCTATCTAACGCTGTAGGTTGTTCAAGCTTGATCCTTAAAAGGATCAATCTCCAGTTGGTGTACTTATCTCTGAACAAACACCTTTTACCATTAACATAGTGAACCCGCAACAGGTAGCAATTGCAGTAAATATGCAACCACCCCTTACAGCACACTTATTGGCAAATGGCCTAACTGCCCAGGGCGATCAAGTCACATTTGTTGTTGACGCTCATCTAGCCTACAGAACAGAAACATTTTATTCTTGGGTCACTTTTCAAGCAGTAGATGGGAACACAAATGCATTTCATCACTATACACCTGCAAACATACCTGCACAATACATAGCTTATGCATATTTAGAAATACCTTTATCTTATCAAGGCCATAATAATTGGCTTGAAGGCGCCCTACCACATACAATATTACACATTAGGTTAGGTTCTCTGAGCAATGATGGCCCGACCTGGCCTTTATTGGTCACATATACTCTGCACACTGATGCAGCAACCTTAGCGGTAGCTGAGGTTCACCACTTATATATAGAGCCCACTGGAAAATACAGACTGCTAGTACAGTTTGTAATGCAAACATTAAATACTAACCCAGCATGTGCTGCCCCAGCGCAACCACATGCAGTTTGGTCCTGGCATTAACCCTGCAACTGTACATTCTATCATGGGTAGAGCACCCATCAAGCGGGAGGAAAATGTGTTTTGGTGAGCTCAAAAAATAAATGCGCTCGAAGCAGTCCTTCCCCATACGGGTTCTCAGGATAACCATAGAATACTCACTGAGTGCTTTCCATTTGGGATGGTTCCCACTGTAGACAACTGCAATACATGGGGGACGGTATTTGCCATGCTCTCTACTACCGCATACGGTACACATGCCAATCTTCCGGATGTGTTAAAACAAATTCAAGATGAATACAGGACTGCTCCGGCCCTGGATTAGGGGATGCAATTAATGGGCAATTTTGCCACTGTGTCTTCAATCATATTAAGTAACCTTAAAGGGGAAGCAGTTTCACTAGCAGTGCACATGTGGCTCCGGGACGTTCCTGTACAGGATCAAGAACGTGAGCTGCCAAAGATTATCACTGAGGCCTACTCCACCACTGGTCAAGATAATCTGGGGGCCAGACCCATTAAACCACAATTACAAGGTAGTTAGCAGAACAGGATGCAGCAAGCCCAAAGAGAACGCTATAATTGGAGTACTACCTTTGCCCTGAAGAAGCCCATTTGTATAGGGCGAAACGCGTTGGCTGCTCCTTTTCATGAAATTCGTGTTGTAACAAGCTTCCTTTACCAATTAAAACCTTCGGGATGAAACCAATAGAAGCTTTGCACCATTATTTGCTGAATAGCATTGGACTTTCTTACACTCATCATGTGCCATTGAGTGGTTTGGAGTGGTGCACCCCCTAATTGTTGTTGCACAATTACAAGGTAGATCTAATAAAGATTATACTAGGCAAGCACCTGGAGGTTCTAAAAACCGCTGGGATAAAAAACAACAAACACCTAAAAAAAAGGGGGAGAATCCCCGCGTTCGGAGATATAATCTTAGAAATAGAAATAATATAAAAACACCTGACAGATATCAATATATTGATACACGCTAATCTCATTCCTTTCAGGACTCACTGGAAAAAATGCAGTGAGAGAGGTGGGTGGTCAAAACAGTGAACAGAGTATGTGAAACCGAGAAAGGGCTCACAATGCTCGTCCGAAGTTTCAGTTAAGAAAGAAGAGAAACTTCCCCCCAAAAAACTCCAGTTCAAAAAGAAAAAGGTGGCAGCAGTTGTAATACGACATGCTACTCAGGAAGAGGGCTTTACTGAAGAACAGGAACTGGGCCCTGGCACTGCTAGACATTGCAGCAGAAGTCACAATAGTTCGCCAGGATCTTCAAGAGCATCTGGAGGTGAAAACAACTGATGACTTTATACAAGTTGAGACTGAGGACATGCATGTCTCCACACCGACAGGGTGTGGAAAGTAACTATACAGTTGGAGGGAGGCATTGAATGCACAATCAACGCTATCATCACTATTTATGATATATTACTGGTCGAAAAAGATTGGCAACTAGAATTTATCTGTGAGCTCCCATATGGAGAAGAGATTATTGAAAAATCATTCTCGCCCCTTGTTCCCAGAAACCTCGTAGAGATACACGCCATTGATTGGGCAGTGGCGCAGGCACCTGCATTATCCTCAACCACGTAGGGTGGGATAAAGATTCCCCCATCATGTAATACCAATTAAGTCCCAAAGTCA
Source organism: Pleurodeles waltl (assembly GCF_031143425.1). Lineage (NCBI taxonomy): Eukaryota > Metazoa > Chordata > Amphibia > Caudata > Salamandridae > Pleurodeles > Pleurodeles waltl. The sequence goes on from NC_090440.1 coordinate 1,656,583,673, forward strand.
ACCCCAATACCCAATAAAACATAAAGCTAAAGCACCCGTGAGGGAAATCCTCAAACAATTAGAGTACCAGGGCGAAACTGAACCCTGTGTTTTCATCAATGAACAATCCATTGTTCCCTGTCGGTAAACCCAACCAGTCTTACAGAATAGGCTTAGACTATAGACATTAAAACAGTCACACACACACATTTGCTAGACAAAATGCACACAGCACAGCACAGCACTTATGAACAATAAAGTGTGCAAAAAATACAAAACAACCCTGGATATTTCCAATGGGTTCTTCTGCCAAAACATAGCACCTGAAGTAGGGACTTAACAAGTTTTAGCACTTTAGGCTCTCAGAAAAATTCTGCCGACTCACACAAGGGTACAAGAAGAGTCCAGGACTGTCCTCAGCTCATATAACATCCATTTTACACAACGTTGACCCTGAGGCATTGTCATATGTGGATGATATCTATCTTATGGACGACGACCTCATGAAACATATAAGACGGGTAGCCTGCATTGTTGTAGGATTTGCAGAATTTGACTACAAATTTAATTGAAAAAAAAACGAAAATAGCCTTCCTTAGTGTCCTATTTTTGGGATACGAATTGTAGGATGAAGGCAAAAGCCTTGTGCCCCAATTTATGTGCACATTTACAACCTCCAAACGCAATAAAAAAGCACCAGCCTTTATTAAGTTTTTTAAATGTTGGCAGAACATACATTTCAGACTATGCAAAATGCATTAAACCATTATATGACTTAATATGTCCTGACTTTACCAGTAAATACTGGACAGTCGAGCACACATGCATTCTCAGAGCATTGCAAAAAGAAATGCTTGAAACAAAACACTTACATACAAGGGACAACAAAAAACACCTGGCCATTAGAGTAATTGCTGGTGACTTTGGTTCCACCTACATTCAATGAGAGTGAGACCGTCCCGATTGTAAACAAATCACATTTGTACTCTACAGCTGAACAACGTTTTTCTCTCACTGAGAAAATTCTCACTGCTGTTCAGGTGTCTGTCATTAAAGAGAGACCTCAGGCCCAGGGGAAATGTACCATTGTCATATCCCCCATCCCAGCCCTTTAGGCTGTTACCAAAGCTAGTGTTCCTAACGCTGATGTAGACTATATTTTTTACTAAAAATTACAAACCCAAGAGTTTTTGCAATATGAACTTCAATATCCAGTTCCAGCAAACACATTACCTATTGAATACTATCTGACAATTTTGTATACTGATGGTTAGCCCAACCAGCTATAGACACCAAACATCAATATGCCACCGCTTGCGTAGTCATGAGTGGATACATGAAAGATGGCAAGTTCCATCCACAACATACTTACACGCAGACCCTGTCAACTGCACTGCATAACTTGCAGAGCTCTAGGCTCTGGTGATGGCACTGAGGCATACGTCTGTGATTCGTACTATTGTGTCCAGTCCTTCAATGAATATCTGCATTACTGGCACCAGAATGGGTTTAGGGATTCAAAAGGAAACACCATTAAACACATACTTCTGTGGGGGGAAAGTAGCGGATCTGAAAGAAACACTACCCAATGTCAATGTGGTACATACACTAGGACATCAGCATGTTGGAATACACTTTGCAAGCAACACCTTGGCTGATGAAGCAGCCAAATCAGCAGTAGCTATGGCTTCTGTTGCTGCAGTAACTCATTCTAGAATGAAATTGGATGATGGAGCATAGGCAGCTGTGAAAGCTTTGGCTAGCGGCACGCCATTACCAAAAGCATATCCTGCTAAATAATCCTACCGCACATCATGCCTCAATACAGCCCTAGCAGTTATACCAGGGGTGGATAATTGTGTGATTCCCAATAAAGTCCAAAGTCCAGAATTGATCAAAGCAGCGCTGAGGGAGTCGCTTCTGCCCATGCTGGTGTGGTGGCTACAATATTATTGTTACAAGCACATTACTGGTGGCCAGGTCTCTACAAACAGACCAAGCTGTATGTCCTTTGTTGTGATACCTGCCAACAAATAAAAGGATCCACCATTAAACAACCACTGCAGACACCCCTCCTAATATCCAACAAACCATTACAATGTGTGTACTTGGACCATTGTGGTCCCCTGACACCTGATAGTGCATACAAACATATTTTGGTCATTGTTGACTCATGCTCCAGATTACTATGGGTATGGCCCATCAGCTGATGCTCAAACTGTTATTAAAGATTTGCAAGTCTTTATCGGCACATATGCTGTTGTGGCTTTCACTTGGACCAGGGCCCTGCTTTTGCCTCAAGGGCTTTCAGGGACGCCATGGCTTTGTTAGGGGTCCAACTTCATTACTCGTCTTCATTTCTTCCTGAGGGAAATATTGTCATGGAGCGATGAAACCGAGATTTAAAGCAATCCTCACCAGCAAGAGTATTAGGCACGGGTCATAGTTGGCTTACACACCTGTATGGAGTCCAGAGAGCAGTTAACAATCTGCCCAAAAGAACCCTGGTGGGGCGTATTTCATACGAATGCCTGTTCGGAATACAAATGTATGTTTCAGACCTTGATAGTCCTGACGTGGAGGTAGCAGATACACCTTTTGACGTAAATGAACGTGTCACTGACTTGCAGGACTTACAACAGTTCCATGACGACAATGCGTCTACCAGTGCCTCCGCCTTGGGAAGAAGGGATGTGCCAATAACATCTACCAGCTGGATTCCAAAAGTTAGGGATCTAGTGCGTGAAAAGATTGCAGTGAATAACCAGTATCAGAACTGTCATTCTACCACTGCTGCCTGGTTCTAAAGAAAAACTCTTTGTCTCCATCAGCAATGTCAAGCTTCAGGATATGGTCGACCTTAAACAGCTGACCTAGGGGTCTCCTGGGCAGTACCCAAATCCCTATCACTACAGACCAGCATGTTCCTCTACAGGTTTTCAGCAGCAAAGCTGACACCGCTCTGAGCTTGGGGAGGGTGGAAAATGAGTTTTCACTGGTTCCACTAACTTCTACTACTACTACACATAACACCAATAATATTGATCTATCTTGTTCAAATTCTACACAAACGGATGACATAGTCTAGTATGAAATACCGAGGGAATCTTCTGCAAGTTCTCTTCCAAACACGGCTCCAGTTTTTGCACGAACTGCTTCTGGATATTTTGACGACATCAATGACACTTTCACTGAGTCATCTGCCTCTACTGTAACAGAACTGACCCAAAAAATGACCTGAGCTCTGATTTGCATCAAATTTTAATGCCTGGGTCAGGGCAGGTGTTAAAATGAGGCAAACCAACCACTACTTAAGGAAAACACACATAAGCAACATCACAGACCAACAGGATAACATGGAGGTTCCTTCTGATGCAGCTTGCAAGACAACGCCGACCACAGGACCAATGGCAACAACCACCACCACCCCAACACGGCCCACAAAGGCAACCCAGAAGGCAGGAGAGACTTTTCAGAAACAGGACAACCCTCCTTCGCCTCAGGGAACAGGGTATCATACGGAGCTATCGACTCAACTGCCAAGCCATACTGCAGCTGCTGTGCCATATTGAGCCACAACTAACAGCTAGCCTGAAGACACCACACAACATACCACCTGTGACCAAGCTGCTAGCTGTCTTGCATATGTTGGCAAATGGCTCCTGCCGGACAACTGGTGCCCTGGTCGCTAGGGTATCACAGCCCTCATTCTCAGCTTTCCTGCCCAAGGTGCTAGATGCCATAATCTCCCTGACACCCCCCACATCAGCTTCCCCAATACCCATCAGAAGCAGCAGCAGATAAAACAGGGGTTTTATCAAATCCATGGCTTCCTGCATGTGCTTGGAGCAATTGACTGCACCCAGGTCCGGATCGTCCCACCTGCAGCAACAGAGCACCTATTCAGGAACAGAAAGCAGACACATTCTATCAGTGTGGAGGCCATAGTTGACCACCAGGGACTGTTCACTAACATCTTGGCCAAGTACAAGTATCCTGGGAGTGTCCATGACTCCTTCATATTCTGGCACAGCAGGATCAATGAGCACTTCGAGGATGAACAATATGGCAATGGCCTACTTGTTGGTAAGTCTCCAAACCAAGCAATATACACACAGCACAACAACCCTGTAGGACACACAAGACATACACCACTACATTGACACATGGGCAGGGTGGCACTGAGGTGTGACACTGGTAGTTTGTTGTAGACCCTGACACAATGGGATACACACCCTTGGACAACTGACGTCTGCCACAGACATTAGCTGCCACTCAGGAGCACCAAGGGACCAATGTTAAAGCCCACAGTGACAATGTCATGGCCTGCACTGTAAGTACAGCTTGGAAGATGAACTATTTCCAATTACTTGAGGCCACATAGTCAATTAGCCACCCTCCAAAGCAGTATGTAGCATGGAAGGGGTGTGCAAATTGTGTTGCAGCAGGTCTAACACCATGAGATACATAGCATGATGATGCTGACTCAGTTGTAGGTGACACAGAAATACTGAGGCAGTGCCAACATCAAACACCACTCCAGGGGTGCCGTTTGCAGGTTGCAATAAGGAAGTGGACTGTGCTATAAAAACATATTAATGTGCCACCAATGCATACTGCACACTGCTGCACACACTGAAAGAGCCAATTGTTCATCAAAACAGCATATGTATAGGGAGGTGGCCCTTCCTTCACAGAAACATCCACCTCCACAAGGCAGTTAGCCAGGTTCCCTGGTGCAAGGTCAGTAGTGTAGGTGCATGGCTGCGCATAAGCAACTGGCAGAGGGAACAGCAAAGGGTTGCTTACAAACAAGTCACACATGGGACAATCATGCATTATCAATATTTAACAGGTCGATGCTGCCAATTTTGGAGATGTGTTGTGCATTGTCTCCTACCCAATTCAATGGGCCTCAGTGTCGCATTTCATCTGCAGTGACACATGTCTGAATGGTTGGGATGTCCAGGCAATGTAATGCAACCATGTTACCACCACATCTGAACCCATTGTGTGTGTGGATGTATCATGTCCCCTCCAGTGAAAGCACACGGATACATATGGGACACTACACAATGCATGGTACATACATACTGACCAACAGTTAGGAAACCAAATCATATATTCCAGGTCCTTGAGCCAAACACAAGTTGTCATGTCCAAGAGGACCTTACAGAAGGCCAGGAACTCACCATACCACAAACACATATGAGTCACAAACAACACAATATATCAACTGCCATGCTACATGACAAGCATGCTGCAAGCATTAACAAAATACTCAATCCTATTATCTTTTGCAGCAGATCAAAGTTATGGGATCCAGCCATGGATCATGACCCCATTCCCCAACCCAAGCATAGCAGCAGAGTGTGCCTATAATGAGGCACATCGGAGGACACGCACCATTGTGGAAAGGACTTTTGGCATTCTGAAGTCCAGATTCAGGTGCCTGGACATCACAGGAGGCAGCCTCCTATATGCCTCACACATTGTTTGTAAAACTCTACTGACCTGTGCTATCCTGCACAACATTTTTGTGAGGATGAACATCCCATTATATGAGCCGGACCAAGAACTGCCTGAGGAGGAGAAGGAGGATGGTGGCAGGGAAAATGAGGGGAACAGCAGAACACAGCTGCTGGAATGCGCCGTAGACAGCAAATCGTACACAACTTTTTCACTTTATAGTCACTCTACACATATTGTTGATATTTGTAAATAAACACCTTACTTGATCACACAATCCTGCTCTGGTGTCTTCATTCTCCATCACATCTACCTTAGGAATGTGAGTATTACCTCAGGGAGCATGTCACAAAAAGAAATCTGAAAACGTCTGTTGCAGTATCACATTGGATGCATATGATTGTACTGCAACCATCACACACATCACAAATAGACTCATCACTTGAATGTCACAACTGAAGGACACAATCAATGGACCACAATACATGAGTCACAGCCACGATGCCAACTTGTACAACTATAGCTCATGACACACAACTATAACATCTCCAATAATGAGGTAAGGAAGGGCCCCATACATGAGGCAGTGGTTGTAAAATATCAGAAGGACAGGAATGTTGGAATGGACCAATGACATTACTAAGTGTGAGACTTGCAATGTCTGCAAGGAGCTTGTGTGATAAGGGGGGCATGAATGGTGGCAATGGATAGCATGATTGCCCAAGGCATGACAAGCAATGTTCGAAATACTTGCCCTGCGGACTCCATCCCTGGACATCAGTCCTGCCACTGCTATGGGGCCCAATCGTGACACAGGGTACACATGCCCACACACTTGGACTGGACACTTCTGTGGAATGCACAACAGAAATAATGAGAACACATGCAGTTAGGGCAACAGGTCCACCACAACAACACAAGAAACATAGCTAATTGTAATGAATTAAAACTGACGTGTTCAAAACATGATATGGGTGGAATTTAGGCACAGTGTGTCAAACACAGTACGTACCAAATATGTACACATGTCAGACATACAGTATGTGTAGTCCACACAAGTCACCATAAACTCATTACCAACATTTAGAGACAGTTGAGGGTAACATATCCTACATAGCACTCATCAACCATCATCAACAATGCCTGAGTTGTGTATGTCGTCTTAAATGTAATGCCCTGTAAGTCAAACAACTACATACATCACATGAGTCAACACAGTTCATAAACACATACCATGACTGTTGTAGATCACTGACTGCCATCAAATGTAGATACAAAGTTGTCACACATGGATACATATGCATGATGTCAAAGGTTTTGCATGCCGTTCATTCAGAAATACACACATCAGTGTAACAGACCATACACACCCAAATCACAAAGTTGCATGGCCTACCACATGTGGCCATACACAATATTATACACACTGCAGCCCATCCCATCCCATTTGCATGTTGATACAAGGTGCATCCATTGTCAATGGAACAAAATCACGCAATCACGAACAGAGTCAAAAAAATTTATGCAAATGCATCGAAAACATCCTTAAACGCAAAGTTTCGAACCATGGGCCTTTTGTGTGAATTCCACCCTCGTACTACACTCATGCGGATATCCTGTGAAATCGAAGCATACAGGTAATGCATCGTATATTGAAGCACACGTAGGTAATGCATCATACATTGAAGCACACATAGGTAATGCGTCGGAAATAGTCAATCAAGCATCTTTTGCATCAAAAAAATATACGCATGGCGTGAAACGTGACGCAAGGAGTCAGGAAGTGATGTAATAGGAAATCCTGTTTATAGGCATGGTACAGTGGGGGTACTTTCACTTTCACTTTACAGTCTGTGCATCTTTCAACTGTGTGCCTGTGTCTTGGCGTTGGTGGTCTGTTTTAGATGATTTTTGTATCTTGTGGTGTCTCTCTTGTTGTGTCTGTTGTGAACTGTGACTGTTACTTGTACCAGTGTCTGTGATTTTGTGTAGTTTTCTGCATTCCTCTTTGTACTTGTACTGTGGGGTGTCTGTCCGGGTATTTGATCAGGTGGGTTAGTTGGGGTTAATAAGTTTGGGCTATAAGTTTCCTTTTTTGTCAAATTTTATTTTCCTATTTACTGTTATACATTGTGCGTGAGGGATATGTCAGGAAGGGCGAGGCTGACACGGATGGAGGCTTAGGCCCTCATTAGGACCCTGGCGGTAAAAACCACGTACCACCGCTGCGACAGCCGCCAAAAGACCATTGCCGTGGCTACCAGCCATCCGCCATATTATGACCGCAGCCGGAATTCCGCCATAAGGATGGTGGAATTCCAGCTGCAGTCATGGCAGCGGATGGCAGTAAGGTGGCGCTGCTGCCAGCAGCAGTGCTACCGTCTCCTGCCGGAGGACCCCTGAAGTCAGGTAAGTTGGGTGCTCCGACAGGGGAGAGGGGCGGTGGGTGTTGTGTGTGTGGGTGTGGGGGGGTGTGTGTATGTTTGTGTGAGCATGAATGCGGTGGTGCGTTGCGTGTGGTATGTGTGTGCATGTGTGGACGTGTGAGTGCGTGTACTGTGTGTTGTGTGAATGCATATGTGCTTGTATGTATGTCAGTGTGTTTGGATGTGTGTGTGAATGAATGTATGCATGAGTGGGTGCATGTGGGTATGGGTGTGTGTATTAGTGTGTGTGATGGTGCGTGAAGGTGCATGTATGTTGGGGGATGGGTCTGAAGAGGGAGGCGGGGTGGGGGGGGAATCTGAGGAGAGGGGCTGGGAAGACCCCTATCAGTGACAGGGAAGGGTTTCCCTGTCACTGATAGTGCCTACCTCCATGGTTTTAGTGGCAGTAGGGAGGCCATGAAAACTATGGCGGTAGGTGGGGTCATAACCCTGCGGGTGGGTGAGTGACGTCTGCCTGGCTGGAGACTGAAGTCTCCAGCCCGGTAGCTGTTACCGCCATGGCGGACGGAGTGGTACATTGGCGGTTTGGCTTAAGCCAAACAGCCAATGTCATATTGTGGGGAAAAGTACTGCCAGCCTGTTGGCAGTACTATTCTCCATAATACCTCCGTACGCCAGGGTCGTAATGAGTACCTTAGTGTGGCTGGTGGGCCAATTCTTGTCAATGATGCTTGAGATAGGGGGCAGAGTGATACAGGGGTATCATGCAGAGGTGAAGTGGCTGTGGTGGGGCAGGTTGCTCCACCACCTGAAGTGGGTGTTCCGTTGAAGCTATAATGAGCACCAGCTGAAGCAGTGCTGGGCTGATCTGGTGGCCAGAGAGCAGGATCTGCTAGACCATCTGGGTGTGGTGATCGGTGGCCCTGTTGGTGAGTATCCCATTGACATACGTTTATGGTAGAACGCAGATGTGTTGGTGTGCTGCATGCAATGCTTGTGGACAGGTTGAATGCAACCAGAATGAAGTGTAACTGTCTCAGTACCTAGATGGATTTCACATGTCTATACATTTTAACAATGCAGGTCAGAGGTTTGTTGAGTCATATACGACTACCACTTAGTCACACATTTCAGGGTCCATGGCAACACCTGTGCCCCTGCATTGTGTCAATGATGATAAGGCAAAACACCGGCAGCATACCATATTTCACTGGATCCTGACAGCAAAGTGGGCACTCCATGTATAGTGCTACATAGTTACTCTGTGAGCCTAGAAGCACAAGCCACAATACCTAAGTCACTTGTATTGCAGTGCACCAGGGTAGTAACATGGGTTAGTCACCCAAATCCAAATCATGTCATGGTTAATGGATTGCTCATATATGGTTGTTGTAGGGGATAGCACTACATGAGTCTTAGGCCCAGTGCATGTGTACAGATGTGTGGCTCTCAATCACCAGAGTGCCAGTGTCAATGTGAGTTTGCAGTGGTATCACTAACTTGCTCATCTAAAATGATACACACTGTGATATGTTGTCCACTCGTAGTGACAGTGATATGACACTGAGCATGTTTTTCCATCCATGTCTCACAGGTGGACCTGCCCCCTACACCACTGGAGAAGTGGCAAGATTTCAGGACCCAGATGTATCCAGTAAGTGTGATCAAATCTGTCCTGTGTAGTGATTGCGGCGGTTGTGTGAGTGAGTCTTGTGTATTGCACTCAGTGCTAGATATCATGAGCTGGCACATGATAAGTTTTCAAAGTAGGCTGGATGGTGACATTGTGTCCCATGCGAAGGTTACCCATTCACGAGCAGAGAGTCATATCTTGGGAGTCTTGTGCTGCCCCATGGGCAGCAGCGTGTGGACAAGGTGATAAGTAGCCACATGTAGGCCCATAGGTGACTTGGAAGTGCACCACTGTCAGTATATTGGCACTGGGTTATACCGTCATTCTCACAACACAGTGATGCACCAGTTTTCCACACAAATTGGTGCATCCCTGTATTGTAATGTACATGTAGGACTGGGTGGGTAACTGTCCCCTAGCATGGTGCCCCATACGTTGTACTCCATTTACATGACGCTTATGTGGAATGTAATAGGCGTGCATGCAGGTAAAGGCCAGGCGTGTGCTGGCATCAATGTGGGTGTTTAGGGAATTGTGTTGGCAGGTCAGGTATTGAATGGTGTCCACACGTGGACATATGAATGTAGATGTGAATGACCTATGGATACCTGCTTCCTTGGAGGCACCCCTACTCACATGTGGTCCACTCCCGAACTCCATGTATAAGTGGACACGCCTTAGTGGTTGACCTTGACAGTTGTGATGATGGATTGTATGCCATCCCCTCTGAGGCACAAGGGTAGGGGAACAACATATTTGTAGTTAGATGTGACTGTTACAGTGTAGATAACAGTAATCTCAATCAGGCTTGCATGTGTCCCAATCAACACTGACCCCTTATGATTAACAACTGCGTACCATACTCCCAATGACATCTACTAGTTACTGGTGTTGTGTGATTTAAAGTTGACTCAGATGATGAAGATTAGTGGCCCTTGGCCATGTGAAGTTGTTGCTGCCTTTGCATTGTGAGATATTGCACTTATTCAATGCACAGATACGTTTTTTAGGTTCCAACTGGTGTTGTGCAGTCGCTTTGGTGTCAATGGCATGATGTGTAGGCAGCGTTCGGTTACATTTGTCAGGGACATTGTATTATCTTGAATGTGATTTGGAGTGCTTGTGCAAATCGAGGTAGAGTGTTAGAGTATTATCAGTACATACATCAAACAATGCTGACACTGATGGTTGCTTGTCTTAATTTAACAGCTGCCAACATGGACAGTGAGGAACTCAGGGCGTTCCAGAAGAGGGCAGTGCACTATGGCCACATATTGGCAATGGAGTCTGGGTACCACTGGATGGCACAACACTATCAGAAGGAGCGAGCCACTGTGAAATGATGGGCATTCAGCCAGGAGGGACCCACAGTGCCTACACAGAGTGGACCGAGCACTACAGCAAAACAGGGGGCCACGGCCACCACTGTCACTTCTGCCCCACATGCAACACTCTCTACATCAGCACCACAGCCCACCACGCCTGCTGCCATGGACATGTCGGACATTAAGGACTGACAGAGGGACATGAAACTGGTCCTCAAGAAGCTGGACAGCCTCAAGAAGGATGTGGACCGCAACTCCAAGAGACTGAAGGCCATCAAGAGGACACTCAAGAGGGCCAACCTATGAAATGATTCCTTCTGTTCACCCCAGTTCAGTCCCCTCCCTCCTCATTCGTTATCATATTTTGTAGTGGGTTTTAGGGGATTAGTGCTAGGTTAGATTAGGTTAGTTGTGTAGATAGGATGAGTAGGTTTGGGGGGTGGGTTTTCAAATTATGACGTCAGTTTGTGGGTGGGTGGGTGTTTGGTAATGTTGGGGCATGTATGTGTTAAAAAAATTACAAATATACAAAAAAATATATATATATGTTTAGGATTCGGTAGTATATGTTTAGGTTAGTATATGTTGTCCTGCATGTGTCTCGTGATATAAGGGAGGCGGGGGGGCAATATTTAGAATGCGTTGTAAAATGTGATAAGTAAGTTTAGCATAGAGTAGTTAGGGCCAATTGTGGGTAATGTATATGTAGGATAGATTATGTTAGGATAGGCGTTTTTCATAGTTTATAGTTCAGTTTTATACCTATATAATAAAAGTTTGGGTACTCCCTTACTGCATGTGTCATATGCTTGGGTCGCAGGGTCGTCCCATGAGTGTATAGTGAGAATTGTATGTTGGCCTAGGGATTACGCCCTGCATCCAGATCCCTCTCTTGACATGTTCATTCCCACTTACAACTGAGCTGTCACATTGGCAGCTACAACACATCTACTTATCAATACATCTGCCATCCAATGTACCCACCACTCAAGGTGACTATATTTCCCATGTATTGGACAGGTAGGTGTGGTTTTAAGCTGTCATTGTTTGGATTCTGTGTTGAAATGCTGGGCACTGTGGGACATCTGACTACAGCCTGCAGTTCATGTCAACACTGCTAAACTGAGCAGTTCCAATTTCAGATGAGGTTAAGTATATCTGTTTCACAACATTGTGTTTCACTGGTACTCCCAGCTGACGTTATTGCCCGAGCACTCCTTCACAGCCATTCCTGCTGTATGTAGTGGGTGATCAACATATTTCAAATACACAGTGACTTGCTCGTACGGGATGTGTCCAGCATTGACATTAATCACGTAGGTACCTTGTGCGTAGATATGTGCCCCCAATAGTTCTGCACTCTTGTACTGACACTCTGTGACTATAGACGTTTTACATGCATCACAATTCTACAGCATGGTAGATGTGTCACATTGCACAGAGACAATGTGGTTGTGTAGGTGCTGTTTATCTACAAGTGCTGTAGTGCAATAATTACATTGTCCAGGTCTGTGACCCCATTAGTGAAAACCATTCTATTGTGGCACAACACAAGTTCAGGGTTGAGGGACATGTTATTGGACATGCTTGGATAAAGTGTCGTTCAGTGAAGGAGAACATGAATTGCCAATTGAGTAGTGAGAGACAATTGCAGTCCATAGTGGAAAGGTTAACAGCGTGTCGGTGAAGAGTGCATGTCACCAAATGCAGCAACACTGGCATGATGTCAAGCACAGGACAAAGATAAATTACTGCCCATTTGGCATGGGCTGGTGCTACCAGGAACCCCTACGGGTGAAGATGATCTGTTCCACATCTTCATCCTCTGATGTGTGTGTTGTCTCCTCTGCCCTTGATGGTGGTGGTGGTGGGGTAGAGGGGGCCCCACACACTTTAGTGGTTGGAGAAGTGGATACCAAATTCCCGGCAGATGCCATCTGTGGAACTACATATGGCATCACTGCAGCAAGGAGCAGCTGCTGATTTTTTAGTATGGCAGCAACATCCCTGTGGTAGGCAGCCATGTCTGCCCTGAGAGAGACCAGTTCCCGGTGCATGAAGTCCTGCTTGTTGTCATGCATACTGCAGCAAGATTGGGACGGCAGGTGTTGTGTCAACTCCCTCATGACAGTGGTTAGGTCCCTCAGACACTGCTGGACTCCATGCAGTGGGGACTGTGTGCCTTGTTTTGCTGCTGTATATTCAGTGGCCGCTATGATGCACGTGCACATACCATCAAGGCTGGCTGCCATACTTTGCATCCCCAACCGCACCTCCTTGGCGAGCTCCTGCTCGACTCCCACTACTGTCCTCTCGAAGGTGGTCCCTGTGTCCTTGGAGTCCTCAGCTGTGTTGGAGCTGGCAGGTCGTACTATTGGGGTGGTGGGTGGGGCCTCTGGGATGGCTGCTACATGAATGCTCCTCCTTGCAACTGGAGGTGGTGTCTGGAGGATTCCCAGGACATCTTGGAGGGTCCCCTGGCTGATGGTTGTCAGCTGGTCATCCAGGTCATCAGGGTAGTCCAGGAGATCCGCAGGAGAGCCATAGTGCTTTGCAATGAGATAATGTACAATTAGTGTGTCTGTGTTGTGGCAGTTGATATGTTACGTCAATGACTTCCTATTCGTGGCTCATTGTCATCTTGGTTCCCATACATTGTTCCTGTACTTAATGTTTGCAGTCTCACAGCCCTATGCCCCACCTACATGTCACATGTAGGGAAGGGCAGTTTGCGCAATTGTCTGCGTCACATCTTCTAGGTGTGAGTTATGTCCTATTTGTGGCTTGGCACTTTCTTGTCCTCATCAACCCTCCTTAGGCTTCCATTTGCATGGTGAGGCCTTGCAATGGGTGTTGCTGTGCTGATGCCGCAGCACCACACATGACAACATGCCCCTGTCCCAGTCTTTCATGTTTCATTTACACCTATGTGGTGCTCAGACCTAGCACTACCCCATGCATGGCATTGCCAAGACACAATGCTCTTGTTACCATTGCTAGTTCCTCATGTTGATGTTTGTGTATGTTTGTTGCACTGATGGACCTGGCAGAGTTCCATTTCCTCTTTTGACTGTGCCAGTGTGTTCGCCTTCCTACACACTTATGTCCCCCCCCCTCAATGCAGTCCTCCTTGCACTATGATACCTGAGATTCTGCATGGTGGCATTGCAGCTAATGTGACACAGGCACAGGGGTAAACCCAGGGATGGGCAGCAAGGGTATGAGATTACTGCTGTGTACTTCATTATGTATGTGACAGTTCCTGATGGGTATTGAGTCTATGAATATGACCAGTTGACAGGAGTTGCACTTGGATCGGGCCTGATGCTACTTTGATGGGGATTGATCACGTAGTCATACTGAACCCTCATTTCGAGTGTGTTTGTCCTATGGGCTCCTAACTGCCATTTCCTAAATGACCAGCACCAACAGAACAGGTAGAAGTGGCAACTGTTGTCAATGGGGAATGCCCCTTGGGCCAATGGCGTGGCACTGGGCAGTTTCCTGCAGATTACATATTGGCAATACCAGCTGTCCTGTGACAGCAGACTAGTTTTACATTCAACTCTACCCTCCTGATCTGTTTCAGCATTTCCACCAGCCTTGGCATGGCAGTGAACCCCAATGCAGAGGTTGTTGGTGTTGTGTTGTGGTGTGCCCCTGGGTGCCCCTGCACAGCTCATGGACCTGGCATGGGCAGTGCAGGGGGTCGAATGCCCTGGCTCATTGCCCTTTCCACTGCCTGATTTGCAGGGCTGACATGCATTGTGTGTAAACTATGTGCCTCCCCCTTCTTGCACTTGCCATTTTGGCATATTTTCCCCCATGCAACTTACCCTGCTTATGTGTTGTTTCCTGATAGTCTGCACTGTCCTGTCCTGCGATACCAGTGACCAGTTCTTCAGGGATGACCGCTGCAACCATCTCCTCCATCTCGTCCAGGTCCTCTTGTGGTACTGGACTCCCACCTCCGGTCTGCAGTGCTGTCTTCCTGTTCCTTGCCATTTTTTCCTTTGTCCTTCACTTGCAGTCATGCCAGCGTTTCTTGCACTCAGTGATAGTTCTCCTGACCTCTGCCACACTGTTAATCTTGTCCACTATCTGCTGCCAAAATGCCTCTCTCCTACCAATTGGCAACTTTGAAGTGAATAAAAGTTGATGTTGGTGCTCCGTCACCTCTCTCACCAGTATTTCATGCTCCTCGGGCGCTGAAACAACACTTCCTCTTTTTCTTCTCTCTCCCCTGGGGCTTGTCAATGTCCTCCTCGCTGGTACCTGGTTGCCCGGGTCTCCCTGGGGTCTCTCCTGGCTTTCTGGGTCCATGTTGCCTCTCCTTTGCACTGTTTACCGTTTTAGCATCTCTTTTTGACGCTATGGCGGGTAAAAATGGCACATTTCCGTTTTGCGATGTGTTTACATGTCGTAAAACGGATTAGAGCCATTTTTCCCCCGTTAACGTCATTTTGCCTTATGACAAGGCGCAATGGTTAGCGTCAGGAAAAATGACTCTAACCTAGTTTTAGCGCCACAGAGTGTCATAGTATAAATATGACGCCCAGGTGGTGCTAGTTAAACAATGGTGCTAGTCAGCGCTAAACTTTTCGACGCAAAACTGCATTAGCGCACTTTTGCATCAAAAAGTATAAATATGGGCCTCAGTCCCTTTTTAGCACAAATTTTCAGAGACACTTTGGTGAAGTCGTGGGATGAATATTTAACACGTCCAGCACTACTGGAATCACACATTTATTTAAGGTTGTTGGTTCTGGTTTTGTTCACTCCTTCTCTTCTATATTTGGCTTACTACCCTCAGCCATATACTCAATATTTGTGAGTATTTTCGGGGGATTTCTGATTACTTTGGCTATAATAGGTGGCATCTTGCTGTTGCTACTTTTTCTTTGCAATGGCTGTCCCATCACAACAGGGAGGACTGAAAGTGCTTCCACGAGTGCAACTGTGTCCTGAACGCATGATGCAGTATTTTGGAGCACCACTCTTGGAACAACTGGAGTGCGGCTGGTCTTTGTCATTCAGACTTGCTTTAGATTGTGTGCAGCCCGTGTTTCAATGCCTTTGGTGCCTTTTCGAATGTGCACTGAAAGTCTGTCTTTCTATGCAACGTTTGCTTTCATCGGACGCTAATCTGCTGATGTTCTCGATGAGGACTCATTATCAGACATGTGCGTTGAGGGTGCATTTTCTATGGGAAGCCATCTATGAGTTTCCCTTTGCGGACAATGTGACTCTTAACTCAACATTGGGCACAACACGGAATGCTGGTGCCTCAGCTGGAGCTCAGGCTTTGGAACAAGAGTGCTCTATGGTTTTCTTGGCAACAATTTGCATATCTTACCACCTACCAAAGTGTAACATTTCCTGGCTTCAATTGTCCCAGACATAATTGGTGATTTAAAAAATGACACTGACTTTTGAATTCGTTTTTTTTTGGCGCCACTGCTGAAATTTTTAATTTTCCTTCTTTTCATTCATGCTCAAGTGTCTTTTAACTTGTCATTATTTATGTTTATATGATTTTATAAATACATATTATTAGGTTCTTTATTTTATTTTAAGCTTTAAACCACCTTTGAACTGGCAGGCGGAGGGTGTTGTATAGCTATTTTAGCCATATTTTAGACACATTATTTTATCAAAAGTAGGCCTGCCGTTGTGCACATTAGCCCAGTTACATTTTATTCAGCATCGCTTTAATTTTATAGCAATGGCCACATTTGCGGTGTTGTTTTATTTTCTCCATCTAATTGTTCTTTCGCCTAGGAAAGTATCCTAGTAGGCACTTTGGGGGTTATTACAACTTTGGAGGAGGTGTTAATCCGTCCCAAATGTGACTGATATACCCCCAGCCGTATTACGAGTTCCATAGGATATAATGGACTCGTAATACGGCTGGTGGTATATCCGTCACTTTACCGTCACTTTTGGGACGGATTAACACCTCCTCCAAAATTGTAATAACCCCCTTTGTGCTTTCCCCAAGGCTGCATTCAGATAGGGTTGCCGGCAAAAGTGGCACGCTGTGTCCCCAATATTCACAGAAAGATACTCACACATACGTGAGGACCATTTCTT
This sequence comes from Pleurodeles waltl, assembly GCF_031143425.1. NCBI lineage: Eukaryota > Metazoa > Chordata > Amphibia > Caudata > Salamandridae > Pleurodeles > Pleurodeles waltl. The sequence goes on from NC_090440.1 coordinate 1,656,600,559, forward strand.
AGAATGTCAACTGTTTTATTATAAAAACACTCCTTTGTCCCATACACGCTAGAGGGAGATTCCAGCCAGATGACCACGACTGCATGCTGGTTGCTGATTGTCTTCCCTACAGCTGCTTGCTTAGACTACCAAATCCCTGGCTTATATGGGGACGGTGTCTCTCTAGGCTAGAGGCTTCCTTGCTCAAGTATGGGGATGATGTCTTCCCGGGGGTAAACCTGAAGGGCGGATTAGGTTTATTATGCTGTGCTCTAAGATAGTTTACGTAGGAAATGTATATATCACTCCTAGAGACAGTATGGTGGGACTGTTTTTGTGTTTCAATACATGCCATTTTATCTAAGATGCAGTTACTTCGATAAACCCTTATTGAACTACATTTTGCCTCTGTTTGTCCTTCCATGTGTGGGAATAATGTAACTGAAAGAAAGGGATGAGATCTGATCGACCACGATTCCCCTGAGTAGTCTTACTTGTCATGTCTCCAGTTGCCACAATTATCCCTGCTCTTGGGTAGAGCTGAGGCACTGCTAGTTAGCTGGAAAACCAGGATTAGGCCTGCAGGCTTCACAGAGTGTGGAATTGTACTAAGTAATCTATACGATTCTGCAGCCAAATCCAATAGCCTCATTAGGATAATGAGAGTCTACGCCAGTGGTTCCCAACCTGTGGTCCGGGGACCCTTAGGGGTCCGCGAAGCCTTCTCCGGGGTTCTGCGACTGCTTAGAAAATTAAACAATGTTAACAAATTAGGTCCCCAGCTTTCAGTAATGACTCAGTGGGGGGTCCCCAGATTCCAATGATGATTCAGTGGGGGTCCCTGGAATCAACTAATGATAAAGTTGGGATCCACAGAAGTCAAAAGGTTGGGAACCGCTGATCTACGCAATACAGTCAGGCTTAACTTAGAGGCCGTGTGGAAAGTATTTATGCAGCACACAAACGGTAATAAAGTGAAGAGACGGCACAAGAAAACTCCCACACCAATTTAGAAAAATAGAGTACATTTTAATAAACGATTTCACACCAAAATGACAACTATCCAATCAGTAGAACAGGATTTGTGAATTTCTGACATTTAAAGTAGAAAATAGCACCCAACCATGGACATCTAGTTGGGCAAAGTCGAAAATTATGGCCGACTGTGATGGAGTGTGGTTTGGATACACAAGAGGGATTACCTTTGGACTTAGATGAACGTTCAAGAACGTTCAAGAAAAAGCTGTCTGAGGAAGTAAAGTTCAGTGGGGCAAGGCAGCTGGTGGTGTCCGAGAAGGAGGCGGCACCATTAGGGAGCCACTAGTGAACATTCCTTCATTTGGACTCTTTTTGTGGAAATCAAAAAATCCCCAATGGGACAAAGCTGTAGGCTGTAGCCAATGAGGGCTTTACAAGGCCAGAAACCTCTTTTGCGAGCAGCTGCTGAACAAGTTGCTGGTGTTGAGAAGAACATAGCAGGAGCTGATGTGAAGTCTGGCCAACAAGCGAGTCACCTTGGACGGATCAACAAGCAGGTAGGGCCTGTTCTCCTCTGAGATCTCAGAGCACTTTTTGGTTGAAAATGTTCTACATCCCAAGTTTTGGATTAGGAATAACTGGGCACCATTAGCACCACTTCCAAGGGTCCAGGACAGAACTGAAGAGTAGGTCTGGGAATTCCACGTTTATACCTGGTGCCTCCTTTAAAGTGGGAGAAACTTCTGAAAGCTTCTCCACACAGAAGTCCCAAGAATTTCCTTCCTCCCTGCCCTGGCACCAGACTGTCTGTAGGCACAAAAGGCTAGTTTGAATTTCTTTATATGAGCGCAGGACAGGCACCAAATGGTTAGGACAAAAAATTCCAACTTTTCAAAAGTGACATTTCCAGAATTGTGACTTAAAATTCGACTACCATGCAAGAGGATTTTAAATGACATTTCCTCAGACACCAAACATAACTTTCCTACTTGGTCCCAATCAAACGTTAGTGCTTATTAAACACAATAGGGTAACCCAATCTTATCCTATAGGGGAGGTAGGACTCACAGTAGTGAAATAGAGTTTTTCACTACTAGGACATGTAAGACTTAAAAGTACATGCCCAACGTTTTAATTACAATGCACCCTGCCCAATGGGCTGTTGAGGACCTACTTTAGGGGTGGTTAATATGTATTAAAAATTAGTTTTAGACCTGGCAAAGGTGTTGTTTTGCCAAGTTGAATTGGCAGTTTAAAACTATATACAGGCTGCAATAGGAGATCTGGGACATGTTTTAAGGGACTACATAAGTGGCGGCACAATCAGTGCTGCAGACCCACTGGTATCATTTAATTTACCTGCCAGGGTACATGGTTTACCACTTTACTAAGGATTTACAAGTAAATGAAATCTGTAAGTCAGATGTAAGCCCATTTGACCATGTTTTGAGGGCTGAGCACAAGCACTTTAGCGCTGGTTACCAGTGGTAAAGTGCACAGAGTCCTAAGGCCAACAAAAATAAACTCTGAAAAATAGGAGAAGTGAAGGCAAAAGGTTTGGGGGAAGACCCTGCAGAGAGGGCCAAGTCCAACACTGGGTGAAGAAAGTTAACTGAATGACTCAGCTCAATAAAGTCTATGGCAAGAAATGTAAAAAATGGTTCTACTCTTAACTCTGTGTGTCATCCCATTGACAGGTAAAAGATAGCAGTCCAAATTTAAAACCGGCATGTTAGAGGAGACCCAAGATGGCATCCACAGGGGTGTGTGAATTCTGGTGAAAGTTGGAGGCCTGGCATGCCACTTGTCCTGATGATCTTGAAGCAAGCTGTAATCAAAGGCAGTGCACTGGCAAAAGGTGCATTTCTCTGTGAAGCTAAAGATACGCATATCTTCTCAATATCACCTTATTTAAATCTGCAAGTAGACTAATAAACCCACCGAATCAATACAAGATCAGATAACACCGGTTAGTCAGTTCCATTGCAGCCTTAAGGATGTACCACCAGATTAATGATACACCACCAAATACAGCATACTGTTTTGCCACTTGTGCATTGTGATACAAAGCTTGTTTAGCAAAGTCTGAAACACCCATCCAGTGATCCTCCCTTAGTGGACCTGCAAGAAATAAACTAGCCTCCTCATTTACATCATTGGCTGGCGTTTCATCCACCTTGCAGAGGCGTAACACAATATAATGTGGACACCCTGCAGAATGTTATGAGGGACCTTGAGTCTTCCATATCTCACAGATATTCTTTGGCTGTAAGGGGCCCCTATGAAGAGGTGGTGGGTGCACAAAAGGTTCCCCCTTGCACAGCAGGTTCTGTTGGGGCCTGTAATACTTCCCTTCTTCCCTGTATTTCAGGCAGTCTCAAATGTCCTGCCACAAGCAGAGAGACATAAATGAGGCATACATGTCCATATTTTCATTTTAGAGTACTAGGTCAGTCAGACATTGCTTAGCTGAGGGAAGTGGACCTATTCTCATGGCATTCTTTTTTTAACTTTTGGCAAGCACTAATGAGAAGCTTTGTTTATTTTTGATGGAAAACTTGCAAGCCCATCCCAGTAGCGCGTCAAGGGCATAAGCTCTGGTGTTAATACCGCCATTTTACCCAGTAGTGGTTATATTGCTTCTTAAACGTTCTATATATCAGGGCAGCTCAATGCAAGAGGCATGAATTCTTCCACCTTGGTGCTGTGTTTACGGCATTCCAGATCTGCCAGGACAGAGACTATATAGCAACACTGGGGTACAGTACACTTGATATAAATATTTAGCATGCACTATCCAGGGCCTGGCGCTCAAAGATATATTCCTATTTTGACCTTAACAAAACTGATATTGCACTTTCATTATGTCGAGGCTCAGGTCATTTTTACATTTGCTCTGGGAGGAGATGGGTATAATCTTCTTTGTTAAAGTGATTTTCTTACAGAGCGTTGTCATTTGTTTTCCTACTCCCTGCGTTACAATCATTTTTAGGTCTCACCTAACAGCATGCATGCACAGTTGCTGTGAGGGGAATTGTATGCAGTAAACGGCATGGAGCCCACACCTTACTTACCATTTGCTGGCTTCATTTTCATTAGTTTTAGCTGCCTCCTAATTGCCCACCATATGCCTCACGTAACCACCTTTTATTTCTCTGGAGCATGGACCAAGTACTAATTGATTTAATTTGATTATCGTCCTTCCACTGCTCACATTGTGACTCACTGTACTTTTTTTCCATTTTTCTGTCCATCATTTCCACATCCATGCTACACTACTGGGTTGCTTTTAACTTCCATCCTACAGGTTTGTTTGTTGTTGCCTTAATTTGTTTTGTTTTGGGATTCAACACTTCCTTTTACCGCACCAAACAAAATCCATGAACTATTTAAGCAGTTTATGTCTTTATTTGACAGTTTGACACTTTCTTTTATAGCACCAAATAAATGGTACAGAACATAAAACATAAACATTTTGGACACTTCTATGCCTTTTCAAGTACAAAGTATGGGGCATTTTAAAGTGACTCAATTTTGGGCAACTCCTCAGTTTCATATATATTCCACCTCTTCTCTGTGCATAAACAGTATGTATCTGCTTAAAGCACTTCAGTTTTGCACAGGGCAACTGCTCCTTTTCTCCTTAAATCTGTGCTGTAGCCCTCATTCTCATATATATTCTATCAAAAGTTCTTTCAGGCATCCTATATTCAAATACACTCAGGCGCAAGAGATGTAGACTAACAGCCACAGCTACACTTCCATCCAGTTCAATCTACCCCACACAACTTCAAATCTACCCTACACCACTCCACTACAATCTACCCAACTCCACTAGAGCCTACCCCACTCCACTCCACACCAATCTACCCCAATCCACTCCAATCTACCGCGCTCCTCTCCAGTCTACCCCATTCCACGCCCATCTACCCCAGTATACCTCAATCCATTCCACGGCACTCCAATTTACCACACTCCACTCTACCCTACCCCAATCTATCCCACTCCACTCAAATCTATCACTATCTACCCCACTCCACTTTCATCTACCCCACGACACACCAATCTACCCCACTCCACTCCACCCCAATATACCTCACTCCAATACACTCCAATCTACCCCTATTTACCACACTTCACTTCAAACTACTCCACTCCAGTCTACCCCACTCCACCCATATAATCCCACTACAATCCAATCTACCCCCACCACTCCAATCTACCCCATGCCACTCCAGTCTACCCCACTCCACCCCTATATATCTCACTTCAATCTACCCTACTCCAATCTACCACACTCTACTTCACTCTGTCTAGCCCAACCCACCCCACTCCTCCCCAAACAACCCCACGCTACCCTAGTCCACCCAATCCACTCCATTCCACTGAAATCCACCCAGTCTACCCCACTCCACTCCAATCCACCCCAATGTACCCCACTCCAATCTACCCCACTCAAGTGTAATATACCCCTATTTACCCCATTACACTCCAGTCTAACCAAGTCTACTCCAATGTACCCCAATCCCCCAAGTCTTCTCCAATCTACCATACTCCACTCCAATCCAATCCAATCCACTATCCCACTCCACTAACTACAATCTTCCCCAATCTACTTAACTCCAACCTAACCCATTCACCCCAGTCTATCCCATTCCACCACACTCCACCCCCAATCTACCCTACTCTACCCCTCCAATCTACCTCAATCCAACCTCCTCTCCACTCAAATCTCCCCACTCTACCCCAATCTACCCCATTCAACTTCAATCTACCCCTTTCCCCTCCACACCAGACTGGCCTGCTCATATCTACCCCACTCTATTTCAAACTACCCCTCCAATCTACCACACTCCACTGTAATCTACCCCAATCTATCCCAGTCCACTCCAGTCCACCCCAATCTACCTCACTCCACTCCAATCTACCCCACTCAACTTCACTCCAGTCTTCCACACTCTAATGTACCCACCCACTCCAATGCTCTTCACTCCACTCCAATCTACTCCAATGAACCCCACTTCACCCCAACCTACCCCAGTCCACTCCAATCGCCACTTCACTCCAATGTATCCCACTCCACTTCAATCTACCCCACTCTACTCCAATCTACCCTCTCCACTAAAATCTACCCCACTCTACTCCAATCTACCCTCTCCACTCCAATCTACCCCAACCTACACTAGCCAGTTCTACCCCCCCCTGCACCACAATCTACCCCACTTTACCACAATCTACTCCACTCCACCACACCCTACCCCACTACACTCCACTCCAATCTACTGCACTCCACTCCACTCAAATCTACCTCACTTCACTCCAGTCTACCCTACTCCACTCCATCTCAACCATAAGCCAACTCACTTCACTCTACGTCAATCTACCACATTCCACCACACTCCACCACAATCTTCCCCAGTGCAATCAACCCCACTCAACACACTCCACTCCAATCTACCCCTCTATCCCTATCCACCCCATTCAACTCCAATCTACCTCGTTCTACCCCATCTACCCACCCCACTCTACCCCAGGCTATCCCACTCCACTCTACCTCAGTCTACCCCACTCCAATTCACTCCAATCTACCCAAATCTACCCTACTTTAACCCACTGCACCCCACCTCACCCAACCCCTCCTTCACTCCACCATACTCCATGCACCCTCACCCCACAAGATCAATACAATATCAGATAATACCATTTGGTAAATTGCATTACAGCCTCAAAGCTGTACGACCAGGTTATATCTCCTCAGATTAGTGGTACAGCATCAAATACAGCTTTCTGTTTTGCCACTTGTGCATTGTAATACAAGGCTTCTTTTAGCAAATTAAAGTACACCCAACCTATGATCCTCCTTCTGCACCTGCAAGAAATAAATTACCCCCCTCATTTACATCATCAGCTGGTGTCTCATCCACCTTGCAGAGGTGTAACACAATATGATGGGGCCACCCTGCAGAATGTGACAAGGGCCCATGAGTCTTCAATTTCTCCCATATTTTTGTGACTGACTGGGGCTCCCATGTACAGTTGGGGGCTACATGGGAGGTTGTCCCCCACACCACAGGGGCTGTAGGGGCCTGTGTTATGCCCCTTCTACCCTGTGGTGTTTCAGTGAGTCTTACATGTCCTGCCAGAATCAGGGAGGGATAAATGAGACATATATGCCCCTGCTGTCATTCCAGAGTACTAGGTCAGCCAGACATTGCTTAGCCGAGAGTAGTGGACCTATCTCCATGACATTCTTATTCTTCTTTTTTGCAATCAACAATGAGAAAGCTGCAAATTATTCATTTTTTATGGGAATCTCACAAGTCCATCCCAGTGGTGCGTCAAGGGCATATGCTCCGGTATTAACACCACCATCTTGCCCAGTAGCGCATATATTTATTCCTAAATGTTCTATATACCATTGCAGTTCAATGAAAGATGCATGAATTCTACCTCCTTGGTGCTGCATCTAAGACATCCCTGATCTGCCAAGTCCGAATCTATATAGTGACACTGAGGTATAGTACACTTGGGGCCAGATGTATCAAAGCTTTTTGCATTCGCAAACAGTGCGAATGCCCGTTTGCGAATGCAAAAAAGCCATTTCAGAAAGTATCAAAGGCATTCTGAAAGCAATTTTAAGGAATCGCTAAAATAGCGATTCCTTAAAATTGTGACCCTGTTTAGAGAGTCGCAAGTTGCGACTCTCTAAAGAAGAAATCGCAAATAAGGATTCCTTATATGCGATTTCTAAAGCACATGTAAGAAGCTATTTCTTAATGCGAATTGGGCATTAAGGAATTGCTATTTACCACCAAGTTGAACTTGGTGGTAACCATGTGCAAATTTAAAAAATGCATTTAAAATGCATTTTTAAAATGTAAATGTAAAGCACACATGCCCTTTTGGCATGTGTGCACCTTACATGTCCCCAAAAACCTTTTGTGGTGCAGCAGAGGGGGCCTTAGGCCCCCAGCACCCTGGGGTTATGCATTTCCAAAATTGTGATTTCCAGTTAAGAAATCGCAATTTTGGTAATGCAAAAAATTCGCAAATATGGGCCTACAGGCCCATAGGTGCGAATGGGGCCGGTATCGCAATTTGCGATTCGGTAATAGCATTTGCGATTTTGAAGAAATCGCTATTACCGAATCGCAAATGTGATACATTGCATTTTGCGAATCAGAAATAGCGATTTCTTAAAAATGGCATTCTTGATACATCTGGCCCCTGATCCCCAATGTACTCCACTCCACTCCAAAGTACCCCACAACACTCAAATCTACACCACCCCACTCCTCTCCAATCTACCCCACTCCACTCCAATCTACCCCACCTCCCTCCAATCTACTGCAATCAACTCCACTCCAATTCACCCCAGTCTGCCCCACTCCATTTCAGTCCAAAGTACCACACTCCAGTCTACCCTAATCAACCCTACTCCACTTTAATCTACCCCAATCCCGCCACTCCACCCTTATCTACCCCACTCAACTCCAATCTACTCTAGTCTACTCCATTCCAATCAACCCCATCTACACTACTCCACTCAAATCTATCCAACTCTTCCCCTATCTACCCCACTCCAATGTACTCCACTTAAGTCTACTCCACGCCACTCTAACTACCCTACTCCAATCTACCCCACACTACTCTAGTTTACACCACTCCACTCTAATCTATCCTATTCCACTCCAATCTCCCCCACTCCACTCCAATCCCACTCAATACAGATCTACCCCAATCTACTCCACTCCACACCAATGGAACCCAATCCACTCCACTCCAATTTGCCCCACTCCACTCTACCCACTCCAATCTGCCCCACTCTACTCCATCTGCCCCACTTCACTCTGCCACATTCTAGTCTAATGTATCCCACTCCAAACTACCCCAATCTACACTAATTTATCCTACTCCCCTCCACTCTACCCCAATCTAATCCAATCTATTCCACTCCAATCTACACCACTTCACTCTACTCCAATCTAACTCACTCCACTTCAATCTCCCCCAATGAACTCCACTCCAATCTACCTAACTCCACCCCAAACTTCACCACTCCACCCAAATGCACCCAAATCCTCCTCAGTCCACCGCTCTACATTCCACCCCACTGGAATCTATTCCACTCTAATCTACCCTACCCTACTCCATTCCAATCTGCCACACTCCACTCCATACTACCCCCTTCATTCCAATCTACCCCACTCCATTTTACTACAATCTACCCCAATCGACCCCACTCTAATCTACCCCTGCACTACACCCCATTCTATCCACTCCCCTACACAAAAATCTACTCCACTCATATCTACTCCACCCCACTCCACCCTAATTTACCCTACTTCCCTTCACTCCACCCGACTCCACTCTAATAAACCCCACTTAACTCCAGTCAAGCCCACTACACCCAAATGTACCCCAATACTCCTCAATCCATCCCTCTCCACCCACCCATCCCAATCTAGTCAGTCCAATCTACCCCACTTCATTGTAGCAAACTCCACTCCAAATAATCCCAATCTTCCCCAATCCACAACATTTGACTCTGCTCCAATCTTTCACAATCTACCTCACTCCAATCCACCCCTCTCCAATCTACTCCAGTCTGCCCCACTATAGTCCAGTCTACTGCACTACACTTCAGTCTAGCCCAGTTTACCCACCACTCCACCACACTCTGCCCCAATATACACCATTATGCTCCCTCCAATCTACCCCACTCCACCTCAATCCACTTCAATACAATGAAATCAACTGCACTTTATCCCAATGTACCCCACGCAACTCTAATCTACTCAACTCCACCACAGTTTACCCCAATCCATCCCACTGTACCCCAAACTACCCCACTACAATCTACCCTAATCTTTCCTACTCCACTCAAAGATGCCCCAATCTACCCACTCAATTCCACTTCAGCGAATCCCACTCCACTCCAATCTATCACAATCTGTTTCACTCCAATCTTCTTCAGGTTTCCCCATACCACTCCACTCCAATTTACCACTGTCTACTCCAATCACCACTCTGCTCCACTCCAATCTACCCCAATCTACCTCACTCCAATCTACTCCACTTCACTGCACCACAATCTACCCTACTTCATTTCAATCTATCTCTCTCCATCCCAATCTTCTCATTCTAATCTACCCCACTCCACCCTGTCTCCCTCCACTCCAACCTACCCCATTCCACCCCAATCTAACCCAATCTACCCTACTGAACGCCAATCTATCCCATTCAATCCCACTCCAATGTACTCCACTCTAATTCACTACAATATACCTCAATCTACCCCTCACCAACCTACCCGACTCTACCCGAGTATACCCCACTCCAATATCCCAATCTACCTCACCCCAATCTACCCCACTCCACTATACCCATCTACTCCGGCCCAATCTACCCCTCTTCACCCCACTCCTCACCACCCACCCCTCCCCAATCCATGCCATGCATCCCAACCCAACTCCAACCCACTTCACTCCATGCCCCTAAATTTTAGCCATGCTGAGCAGCAGCCAAAGTAGTGTACAACATGGCTAAAACACATCACAGAAGACAATAGCTCTCGCATAGGCAAGACCTATTGGTTTGCCAATGCTTGTTAAAGGAACATGGGTGCAGATGGATGCCAGAATGGTTGTCCCCAGTATCTTAAACTACAGAAAAATGTGAAGGCCGGATGTTTCCCCTAATTCTTTGAATTCTGATAAAATAAAATAAAAATTAAAAAATGCCTTCGTTGATAAAGCGAGCAAAGCCTGTTGAGACCCAGTTTCTCTAGTTGGGATATGGCTTTAGGTTCAGAAGTCACTGTTGGCTCATGGATATTGTTCAAGAGACTCTATGGTGAATATATGGCTTTAATACCAAAATTCTGCACAGTGTTATACCAAGACCACCACAAACCTGCAACCGGGATTATTTGGCCACTCCAAATATCTGCGTGTTTAAAGGTAGGAATCCATTTTTAGGTCTGGTGTTAGTCAAGACCTTTTGTTTTTTTGAAAATAAATATATATTATACATATTAAAAGGGGCTTTCACGTGGCTTTTTTTCATCCACTGGTCTGTTGGTGTGTCATTCACGTTTTGCTTATGCCAGCTACATCATACAGAATGGGGCAGAGGGCCAGTTCACTTTAGCCACTGGATATCTTCACATTGAGTGAGTGTTTTTTGCTCTTTCACAAGGAGCACATCCCCACACAAGCTAGTTCCTTTTTGTGCCAATGTCTTTGTTTTTAATGATAATGGTAACATCAAAGTAACAGATGACAGTCTGATATTACAGCAGGACGCTTTATATCAGTTGCAATCACAGGCCACACGCCATGCTTTATCAGTTCCTGATACTTGCCAATGTTGCTTACAATACCTTTTATTGTGTTATTTATCCGACTCCTGGTATTTCACGCCATTACAGATTGCGTCCATTTTAAACAGTTCTGTATTAAGTTATTGGAAGCTCAGTATTGTACATGTGACTTAATAGCAGACAATTCTTCAGAACATTTTATTTTGAGGTCACTTCCTTGCTCAAGAATAAAAAACCCTTTATCATGTTTAATTTGCAGCACTTGTAACACTTTTTTATGTCCTTCTTTCTTCTTTCTTCACTTTTTCCTTTCTTAATTCTTTGTTTCTTTTTTCCTTCTTTCTTGCTTTCTTTCATTCTTTCATTCATTCTTTCTTTAATTTTTTTCTTTCTTTCCTTTTTCTTTCATTCCTCCTTTCCTTTTACTTTCAGTCCCCCTTTCCTTTTACTCTTTCAGACTGCCTTCCTTCCTTCTTGCTTGCTTTCCTTTTTTCCTTCATTATTTAACTGCTCCCCTTTTTCATTCATTATTCCATTACTTTTTACGTGATTTCCCTTTTTCTTTATTATTTCCCTTTTTTCTTGCTTTCCTTTTCCTTTCGTTCTTTCATTACTTCTTTCGTGCTTTCTTTCTTGCCTTCTTTCTTGCTTCCCTTCCTTCTTTTCTTCTTTCATTCATACCTTCCTATTTTCTTGTTTTCTGTTTTTCCATCCTTAATTTCTTTCTTTCCTTCCTTCTTTGTCTTTCAATCCTTTGTTTTTTCTTTCCTGCCTTCTTTCTTTTCTTCGTTTTTGCCTTCTTTCCTTTGTTCTTGTCTTGCTGTTTTCCATCTTTCTTTCTTGCCATCTTTCATGCCTACTTATTTCTTGCCTTCTTTCTTACCTTCTCTGTTTCCTTGTGGCTTCTATATTTCCTTATTTGTTTGCTTCTTTCTTGCCTTCCTTCTTTCCTTTCTTCTTTCTTGCCATCTTCCATGGCTTCCTTATTCTGTGCCTTCTTTCTTTCTTAAATTCTTTCTTTCCTTCTTGGCTTCTTTCCTTTCCGTGCTCTCCTTCTTTCTTACCCTACTCATTTCCTTCCTATTTCTTTTCTTCTTTGCTGCTTTCTTTAATTCTTTCCTTCTTCCTTTCCCAAAGGCAAAAGGATGGCAGGCGATGGCACAAAGATTGGCTTTTTTAGGTCTTTGTTAGCCATGGACTTTTGATTTCACTAAAATTAGGTTAATGACATAGTTACTTTTAGTGGTTTTCAGCCACGTCATCCATTTGTCTGAGTTTGTGCTATTCACATTTTTCTCCAACCCACTCGAGCATGCGTCAAGGGACAACGCGTCACCCCACTCCATCCATTGGCTGACTTCACTGTCAGTTACGGCATGTTGCCCTTTCACAAGGAGGGCATCCACACACAAAGTAGTTCCCTTCAGTAACAAAGAGAGCTATGGTAATGTGTGCTTTTATGAGATCAAAATACATTTTTGACATTAGTCAATGTTTTGTTTTAGATTGACAAATGCACAGTAGCTTCACAAACAAAGTTTTGAAAAATCCATAACAAAATAAGGCCAGGATTGGCAAAAGGCTGGCAAATGACCCCAGACCTATTGACTTTGGCAATGCTTGTTTTTCTTTCCTTCGTTACATGACGAAGTTCACCATGCTGTTATACCAGAGTCTAGTATGCTGCATCTGTGCAACATAATAACATGATTCCGTATCTGGCACTGACATTCCCCCTTCTAGTAACGTATTGGTACTCCAATTTATTCAATTTTGCCCACCCACACAAGCGTTAGTAATGAAGATTTATTCCAATTTAACAGTTTTGACGACAGCGGCATTGGAGTATTACTGATTAGATACAGGGCTCTACAGCACCGCCAATGTGATGAATGCACGACAGCCCGCCACAGAGGGAGGAAGCCGGTCAACCAGTGTACTTGAGCCTGTATTTTAGTCAGCACTAATGTTTATATTCACATTTGTTCGTACACGCATGCAACCAATGTTCTACACCCAAGGCCAAATTTCAGCTCTCACCCATGGTAAGCATATCTTTACCATTAACATTGTGCCTGAGAGAAAATAAAGACCACATCTGCTATAGTACGTTCAATACGTAGGTACCAATGCCATTCTTCGTTGCAAAGGTGCAACTATGCTTGACTCTTGCTGGACATGTCGTTTCCTTTCACATATAATCACAATCTGTATGGTCTAGTCTTTATGTACTCTAGGTTGTCCTGTCTTTCAGCTGCTCATGGCAGGTGATCGTCTGGGGAAAACTGTGGGGTTCTGGTTATCTCTTGTCACAGATTTATATCTTCTTGTAAATCTTTATCGGTCCTCGCTAACTTCATTCAAACTGCTACAGTCACACACCATTCCCATACATTTCGTAATCAACTAGCTCCACTTGGAGTTTTAAGAGTGAGCCAATGTATTGCCAATGTTCGAGTAGCTAGTAATAGTATCAAGTCTACAAACATGTTCTTTATGCTGTTTTTCATATAGCATTATCCAGTGCTCAGTAGGCCTGTCTGAGGGAAATTCTGAATTATCAGGTGCATTTGGCAATTGTATGCATTCACCATTTGTTCCAAACAAGTCTGGATTTTTTACACAGCCACGTGAGGTGATAATGAGTTAACCTCTACATGAGTACACCTAAGGCACTGCAATCTTTTTGCATGGTGCAATTCACAAGGCATCGCAGGTGTAACATATGTTCTGTGTACATAGTCAAATTGTAGCAATCTGAACACTCCATTGCTGGATACTTGTCTTATGAGTTGTGCGAGCCTACAATCGCTTGTCTTGAAAATGTTTTCCGCAGTCTGTTTCCCACTTTTGTCTAGCAGCCAACGGTACAGTAACTGTATCAGCTCGCAAGGCCTGGTATATGCTTTTAATAACTCCTGTCCCTTGGTCCGTCTGCTGTATTAAGTCTAGTAGACTGGATCATACAAGCTCTTCCCTAATTGTCCTCCAAACATCCCATGCTCTTCTCTGGACCACCCATCAGTGCAAAATCTGTCCGCTGTGTAGCTGAAAAGGCTCTGTTGTCTGCTACCACGTATGTAGCACCCCATGCTCATGTGCTACATTTGCACTTCCTCACTCCTATGTTGTTGTGTCACTTTTTGGTCTAGTTCAACACAGTCCCATAGGTATTTCACTCTGCCACTCCAAAATCCTTGTGGATCATTATCCAGGGGCGGCTCCTCCATTAGGGTGGAGGAGCGTCGCCCCCAGCCAGCAGCAGCAGCTGCAAAACCTTTAAAAAAAAATGATAATAAACAATGTTTATTATCATTTTCTTTGAAAGGGGCGGGCCATGAGGTTGAGGTGCATTATCCATAGTCCAGTCAGCAGATCTCAGAATGTTCTCCAGATAGGAACTTGCCCTAAAGGCTTTAGAAGACATGGTACCCCCGGAAGAGTAAGCCCCAAAAACAGAGGTGTCAATGCCTGCCAAAGACATTACCCATCTGACCCAGCAAGCAAGGGTAGGAAAGGAAACTGGATTGTGAGGTTTCATGAAGGAAATGAGCAGTTGGCAGTGGGAGGACATTCCGAAATGAACCTTCTGTTGTTGGTATACTTTGATACATTGTCCAACACAAAGGCCCTCATTATGACGTCAGCGGGTGACAGAGGCCGCCGTCAAAGTCCCACGTCGGGATGACCGCATATGCAGCCATCCTTCTGCAGTACCTATTATGAGTTTCCTGCTGTGCCAGCTGATGGAAACAGTTTTTCCGCCCGCCGGCCCAGTGGGAAACACACCACAACATAGAAACCATAATAGAGCCGGCTGAAATGTTGAGGTGTGTCGGGTGCAACAGCACCAGTCGCGCTTTTAACTTCCCGTAATTCGGGCAGTGAAAACTGCAACTGGGCTGTCCATGGGGGCCCCCAGCACCCTCTTTCCACCAGTCTTTGCGTGGACATCCGACCGCCATGCAAAGGCTCGCCGAAATTCGGGTCGTAATCCAGAGAGCAGTGCTGCTTGCAGCGCTGCCATGGCGGATTGAGACCGTGGGCACTGCCAGGCTGTCGGCTGGCAGCAACCTGGCAGTGCCAGCAGTCGGACCGTGGCTGCTCCGCCATGGTCATAATATGGCGGTTGGACTGTCCCTGTCGTCGGGCCGAGCGCCACCGCGAGTCTGGTGGTTCTGGTGGTCCATGGACCGTCAGACTCATAATGAGGCCCAAAGTTTGGGCTGATCAGGATAATAAGGGTAAAACACTGTGTTTAAATTTGTTTTTGTAAGTTTGTTAACTGTGAAAATAACTCCTGTGGGAGTAAATTGGTGTGAAGAAATATCTAACGTCTTAATATCAGACAGACGTTTGATAGAAATCAGGCATAACAACATAGTAGGATTTGCGGCTAACATTTTTAATGAAAGAGCAGTATTATCAGCCCAGGAAATAAACAATTTCAAAACAACATTCACATCCCACATTTTGCTGTATGTTGGAAGTGGAGAATTAAAACATTTTACTCCCTTTAAAAGACAATAGATGAGCAGATGTTCTCCCACCGGTTTACCATTGATATAGGGATGGTTCATAGAAATAGCATATCTGTACAGATTTAAGGTTTGATAGGATTTACCTCCACTAGCTTCAGCTGCCAGGAAGTTAACAATGTAAATTACATCAGCTGAAAAGGATTGATAGATTTTCTCAAACACCAGCTTGTCCATAAAGCTCAAGCCGATTTATAGGCTTTGGTAGTGTCTGGAGCCCAAGCTCTGCTGATGTACTCTGAAGCATCTGGCGAAATGAAAGAGAGAGATTGGGTGATCCTGCTAATTTCCGAGCAGAGAGATTGAGGAAGTTGTCTAGTACTAGTTTGTGAGGATGGCCTATCTATTCCAGAAGGAGGTTAGAAAAATATGAAAGTAGGACTGGAAAGACGATCGCTAACTCCAGAAGAAGAGGAAACAGTACTTGTGATTGCCGGGACGGGATCACTAGTACTAGGTTGCTTGTTGATGTCTGGCCTGTGCTAGAACTCTGTTGATCATCAGGAAAGGTGTAGTTGATTAAATGGGACCAGTATTGTAATAAAGAATTTGTAGCTAAAGGTAGGGGATCTGGATGCCAACTGATGAATAGAGGCAGTTGAGAATTGAGTTTGATGGCAAAAAGATCGATGTTAAAAAGACCCCATTTGTCCATTAGTAAGTGGAACACTGAAAGATGAAGTTTCCAATCGCTGGAGTGTCGAAGATAGTGGGAGTGCCAATCTGCTATAGAATTGAGGTTTCCAGATAAGTATTCTGCTTGAAATGAGATCTTGTTGAGAAGACAGAATTCCCCAAAACATTTGGCTGGTTCTGCTAGAGGTTTGGATCTGGTACCGCCCAGATATTTGATATAACGGACCACAGAAACGTTGCCCATATGGAGGAGGATAGAATATTGTACTCTTGTTTTTGCTAGGCTTTTGATTGCAAATGAGGCTGCAAGCATCTCTAAGCAGTTTCTGTGCAGTTTGGACTCCTTGTGAGATAATGTACCCCCAGTTGAGATTGGTCCACATCGGTCGCCCCAGCCTCTCTGACTTTCATTGGATTCTAATACAAGGTAGGGGGCTGATGCAAAGATAGTTCTGCCGTTCCAGGCATCTAAATGGTCTATCCACCATTGAAGGTCTAAATAAGACTCTGGATTAATACTGATGGAATCGGAGTAAGCAAGACCTTTGCGTAGATGACAAATTTTTAGACATTGAAGGGCCCAATAATGGAGTGGACCGGGAAAGATGACGTGAATGGAAGAAGGCAGAAGACCTACACTCCTCGCCAGAGACTTGAGGGAGATGAGAAGCTGCAAAGAGTCTGAAAAATTTAGCATTCAATTGCTTTTACCTTTGTCTGAGAGCGATGATGGTTGGTGCTTGAAAAATTCACAAGAAAACCTAGAAACTCTCTGTGATGGGACAGGACAAGAATTAATTTCTCTGTATTTATAAGGGAGCCCAACTCTGAAAGAAGAGTACAAGTGAGAGGCAATTGAGATTGCAGAGTATGAATGTTTTGACTCATTAACAGAGTGTTGTCTAGGTAGATGATATGTCTGATGCCTTGAGACCTGAGATGCGCTACAACTAGTTTTATTATTTTTGTTAAGCACCATGGTGCCAAAGAGAGACTAGAAGGAAGAGATAAAGAAATTATAAGTTTGCCCTGCCACTGAAATTGAAGACATTTTCTGTGACTCTTATGAGTGAGAATTGTAAGATATGCGTCTTGTAGATCCAGCCTTACCATCCAGCCATGTTGACACACTGGCCTGCATTTAAGAAAAGTGGTGCTACATCCAATGCAGTACCAATTTTCTTTTGCCCCTTAGGGCACCTCTACTTCCACCATGTGTGCACCGTATTTAATATATGGTGTACGATCGCGCAGGGTAGGGCAATAGCGTAAACATTTTTTTACGCTACTGATGTACTGAGCATGATTAGCGCCAAACATTTGGTGCTAATCTTGCAGAGGACATAGGGGCACATTGAAAAAATGGTATGCCCCTTTTTAACCTCTGCTCTGCGCAGGCGTTGAAAATAGTAGCTAAAAATTGCAATTTTTGTGGTCCCCCTAACAGGGGAATGCCCCCCTTACATACATCATGCCTGGCGCAGAGATAATGTGGCGCAAGGGGTTACAAAGTGGTGCAATGCATGCACTACGCCACTTTGTAAATATGGCACCGTGAATTTGGCCTCTTTGGGCCACATTAGCTTCATAAAAAAATTACGCTAATGTGGCGCAAGGAAGCGCTAGGCCCTCTGAAATTTGGGCCAATGAACCTCTGAGGTGTAGAATTGTTTCCATTTTGAAGTGGCGGTAAACCACAAACTGGTTGAAGAGGCTGAGGTAGATAACCGGTCTTATCTTTTTGTTTTTCTTTTGGACTAGAAAGAGGGAACTGAAAAATCCTGAAGGATCTGAGGAGGAAAGTTGAATTGCTCGTTTTTATGAAAGAGACTGAATTTCTAGTGAAATTAGGTTGGATTTCTCAGATGAAACCTTTGCAGAAGGAGGGAAAACAATTTGGAAAGGCTTCGCTAAAGCTCTATAAGACATGCTTGTATTGTATTTAAAACCCAGGGATCTGCGATTATGGCTTGCCACTTTGTGAGGAAATATTGAAGATACCCACCTAAAGTAGAAGGGTCAAAAGAAGAACTCACTTTGTAGATTGTTGGTTCTGAAATTCTTTTTGCTCGCGACTGCTATACCATCTACTTCTCTGGGGGTAGTCTTGGGACCCCTGGTTATGATAGGTATGGCAAGTAAAGAGGCTCCTGCCTCTATCAGTCCTTGCAAAAACCTGCTGGGACTGTTGAGCTTTGTCGATAGACGAAAAAGTAGTTACATATATCCTGAGATCTTTGATAAAAGAGTCTCCAAATAAAAGTAATTCTGCCTTCATACCAGGATCTACTGTAGCAAGATTTTCTAGCTTAGGGTATAACTTTATGAGGAGCACTTTCCTTCATTCATGTGTTACAGCGGAGTTAGCTTTTCCTACCAAGCAAAAGGCTCTTTGAATCCATAATGACAGATCTTCTGAATCAATATTGGAGTTTTCCAGTCTAGCTGCCTCCGCCATGTCAAAAATAAGCATCTTATCTTGATAAGTAGACCATACCTTGTCAACTCCATTACGAGGATCTTTGCCAAATTTTGACAAGAACGTAAGCAAAGAAGGGTCAATAGTTGGAGTGGAGGTGATGTTGGAAGACAAAGAAGGCCTAAGCCAGTCAAATTTTAATTTGGCCTAAGTTTGTTTGTCAAGGGCAAACACAGTCTGGAAGAACGATAATCCCCTATGTATTCAGTGGGGGACTATTCAGTGGAATTCGGATGGCGTATGAGGCTCGGATCAAACATCGGACTCCCCTCTGCATTCAGGACAGTTTTTGCCAGAAAGGAATCAGAACTGGAAGAGAACAATTTGGCCTTTTTAAAAGGAGGAGGGGAAGAGGATAATTGATTCCAAAACTATTGGTATCATCGTCTGGATCCCTCATATCATCATCAGTATCCAGAATACGAGAAATGATAAGTTTTAGTGGCTTATCCTGAATTTGTTTTTGTTTTAGCCTTGCACTTAGTATGAGATTTAGTATTCTCCTCCTTGGAAGGAGGCCTTAGAGGAGTGGCATCCTCAGCAGACTGTGAGGAAACCTCACTATTCAAAATTGCAGCTTTAGGATTGGGAGCCGTTAGCAGTATCTTTCTTGAAGGTGAAGGTAGTATTTTTCTTTTTCTGCTTTCCCCTGCAGAATGGGCCAATAACGTCATAGACATCATATTTACCACAGAGTTTTCAATGCTCTAAGACATTTTATCCAGGGAGGCTGTCATAGCCTGTTGAACTTAGGAATGAATACATTCATTTAAATCATGTTTACATACTACAATGTCATTTACTAGTGGGGAACTGTCTAATTCAATTGTAAAACAATGTTACTTAATAGTGTTATGTAGAAAATGTGTTAAATATCACTGGAGGAAGTGTGGAGGCCCAGTTTCCTCCCACAGGGCATGTGCACGCCGAGCAAGGAGCCGAGAGGGATGAGAGGAGGCAGGAGCAAAAGCTGCACCCCTTTGGTGCCAGAAAAACCTAGTCGGCAGTATGAGTGTATGAGTTAGGATACCCCTCTGCTTAGCCTTCTTGTACATTTCTAACATATTGAGTGCTTAAATATTGGCAAATTCTCATACAATTGTCCTGTGAGGCCATCACTACTTAGTGATCTCCTTCCAAACAGAATTTAAGATTGCTTCCCTAATTTCGGTTGTGATTGATGTGGTGCATAGGAAGTCTGTCTCACACATCTGCAGCCATGCCATGCTTGTTCTGTTGCGATACTGCCCTAGCTTTTGGTCTGGGGCCACAGATTGTGCAGTGTAAGGATTGGCACAATAATTCCAGAAGGTTGCCAGGATTTTCTAGTCTGCCCACACCTTGTCACCATCGGTGGTGTCCATTTGAATAATGTTTTGTGCAGTCCAATGGGGCCTGTTTAGTATTTCCAGTGTTTTCCTGGGACGATCACCCTCATCATAATGTTACGCTGAAGCATATTTGCCTATATGCCTGATCATGGCAGTTTAATCATATTTTTCTACTAGCTCATGCCATTTATGACTTATGCCCTTAATACCATTGCAATTGTACACTACTTTCCCTTTTAATATTTATGCTTCCAGCTTGCACATTGTATCACACAGGCCGTAAGTACCCCAGCCTGACTGGATTCACTTATTCCAATGATGTATGCCTTTAAGGCCTCCATCACCGGCATGAATTGAACACTGAGGTTATAGTAATATTGAAGTATTCCTTAATAGCATGTATGATATCCAATCCAAGCAAAATCTAGACCTTCCAGTGTCATCTTCTAGCACCTAACTCACGGACCCTACATTTTAGCCATATAGGTGCATGATCAGCTAGTGTCCATGGAAGTTTGGAAGCTACTAGAACCCAAGTACTCACAGATCTTGAAAGGAGCCACAGTCATGCTGAGATGAGGTGTCATGCACTGAGGAGTAATTTGTGTAAGCCAGAATATCTCCAGCAAACCATGCTGATGCACTAGTCTGTTGAGTAACCTACTGGTTGAAATATAAATATGTGCTTAGCGACTTGAATTTTCACCTCGACAGCAATTCCACTGCTCTGATCGACAACCTAGCCAACCTCGGTCTCAAACAACTGGTCACGATGCCCACCCACTCCGCCGGCCACACACTTGACCCCGTCTTCTCCACCAGCAGCCACGTCACCTTCAGCCATACCACTGAACTCCACTGGATCGACCACCGCTGCGTCCACTTCACCTTCCTGAAACCCGCTACTCACCACCGCCCAAAACAGATCCCCGGCCGCAGCTGGAACAAGATCTCGGAAGACCAACTGATCTCCATCCTCGCCCGGGCCCTGCCACCTAGCACCACCAACCCCAACACAGCCGCCCTCAACCTCAGACACTGGTTAGACGACCTGGCCAACACCCTCGACCCGCTCAGGAAATCCTCCAATAACCGCACCATCACCAAGGCCATCTGGTTCACCGCCGACCTTCAGACCTCCAAGCGGAAATGCCGGAAAATCGAGAAGAAGTGGCTCCACAAACCAACAGAGAGCAACCACGCAGCCCTCAAGACAGCCATCCGCAAGCACCACCAGCTCATCAGGACCACCGAAAGATCCTTTTACAAAGATCGCATCGACAACAATGCCCACAACAGCAAAGAGCTCTTCAGCACCATCAAAGAACTCACCAACCCCAGGTCATGCTCCATCGCCTCCCCTCCATTGCAAGACCTCTGCGACTCCCTCAGCACCTTCTTCCAACGCAAGATCATGGAAATCCATGACAGCTTCAACTCCTCGCCTCCCACAACCACCACGACCACCACTAACCCTAACGCACCCAGCCACACCAACCTCCTGCTCTCCTGGACCCACATCAACAACGAGGACACCGCAAAAACCATGAGCACCATCCACTCCGGATCTCCCTCCGACCCCTGCCCCCACCACGTCTTCAACAAAGTGAGCCCCATCATCGTCCCCCCACTCCGCATGATCATCAACAGCTCCTTCGAGACCGCCACCTTCCCGAAGAGCTGGAAGCACGCCGAAGTCAAAACTCTGCTAAAAAAAACAAAGCTGACCCTGAAGACCTCAAGAATTACCGACCCATCTCCCTCCTTCCCTTCCCGGCGAAGGACATCGAGAAGATCATCAACGGCCAACTGACCCACTTCCTGGAGGACAACAACACACTGGACATCTCCCAATCCGGATTCCGTAGGAATCACAGCACCGAGACCGCCCTCATTGCCGCAACCGACAACATCAGGACCATGCTCGACAAAGGCGAAACTGCAGCCCTCATCCTCCTGGACCTCTCGGCTGCCTTTGACACCGTCTGCCACCACACCCTATGCACTCGCCTTTACGATGCCGGGTTCCACCACAAGGCCCTGGACTGGATCACATCCCTCCTCTCCGGCAGAACTCAGAGTATCTGCCTCTCTCCCTTCCTGTCGGAAGCCACCAGGACGATCTGCGGCGTTCCCCAAGTGTCTTCCCTCAGCCCAACTCTTTTTAACATCTACATGGCACCGCTTGCAAACATTGTCCGATCCCACAACCTCAACATCGTCTCCTATGCCGATGACACCCAACTGATCATCTCACTCACCAAGGACCCCGCCACCGACAAAACCAACCTCCACGACGGATTACATGCCATCGCCAACTGGATGGAGAAGAGCCGCCTCAAATTTTATTCGGACAAGACAGAGATCCTCCTCCTCAGCTCCAACCGTTCTGCATGGGAGACTCCTGGTGGCCAGCCACCCTAGGAACTGCACCTACACCCACCACCCACGCACACAATCTAGGCTTCACCCTAGACTCATCGCTCACCA
Organism: Pleurodeles waltl; assembly: GCF_031143425.1. Lineage (NCBI taxonomy): Eukaryota > Metazoa > Chordata > Amphibia > Caudata > Salamandridae > Pleurodeles > Pleurodeles waltl. The sequence continues at coordinate 1,656,623,314 of NC_090440.1, forward strand.
TGACCCATCAAGTCAACGCCGTTTCATCTTCCTGCTTCAACATCCTCCGCATGCTTCGCAAGAGCTTCAGATGGATCCCCATTGAAACAAGAAGGACTGTCACCCACGCCCTTGTCAGCAGCAGACTGAACTACGGCAAAGCACTCTATGCAGGAACCACAGCCAAGCTCCAGAAGAAACTACAACGTATACAGAACGCCTCTGCACGCCTCATCCTCAACATTCCACGCCACAACCACATCTCAGCCCACCTAAGAGACCTACACTGGCTTCCAGTCACCAAGAGGATCATCTTCAAACTCCTCATCCATGCCCACAAAGCTCTTCACAACACAGGCCCTGCCTACCTCAATGAGCGGCTCACCTTCCACACTCCCACCCGCCAGGTCCGCTCTGCGAAGCTTGCCCTCGCCGCCGTCCCTCGCATCCATCGAACTACAGCCGGCAGCAGATCCTTTTCCCACCTTGCCGCCAAGACCTGGAACACCCTCCCGGCCCACCTACGATAGACCCAGGACCTCCTGACCTTCAGGAAACATCTCAAGACCTGGTTATTCGAGCAGTAGCAGTTCCTTCCCCCACCCCTTTCAAAGTCTTCAGACCCATGCGGGTGAGTAGCAAGCTTTACACATGTTTGATTGATTTATTGATTGATTGCTCATGAGTTTTGGAAAATCTTCCTGTTAAAATCGCTGCCCCAGCACACCATGCCAGTCTCTATGGTGACTAATACGGAAAGCCATGTAACATACATTTCAGAGTCATCTATGTTTGGTTCATACAAACTTATAAATGTAACATGTGCATGCCCCAATCTACCCTCTACAACAATGTATTGCCCCTCGTTGTCCCCAGCAGTAGCTGTGTGTTGTTATGGTGCATCAATATTAATAAGTCTAGTTATACACCAGCATGCGTGTTGTATGACAAACACTATCAGGTCTTCTTCCACCCTCTGGTAAATTTCTCCTCCCTCTCTGGTGTCAAATGTGTTTCCTTTAGGAAAGCCACTAGTATATTGTGTCTTTTAAGGTAGACAAGGACAATCCTGGTATTATGCTTGTCAGTTAGACCTCTGATATTCCATGACGTTAAATCTGGCGCAAGTTTTCATTCCATTCCTAAAGCAGTGTAGAAATGCTTATCAGTGAGGATAAGAACATGCCCTGTGGCTCACAGATTGCGTGCATGTGGTGCATTCTGTTGAAGCAAGTGCCCCTGAATGTGCAATAAACTACCCTGTAACTACTCCCTCAGTTCACTTGGCTAAACTACCATGCCTTTAAACTGAACAACTTTCCTCAAGAAGTCAGCTAAAAATAATCTCCTTTAAATGTCACATTACCCGAAAATCCCCAGAAAACTAGAATAGAGTTACTTTGAGAACCTTACACAGCTACCTGCCTGACCAAGTCGAAGTACAGTTTATGCACCACCATTTCCACAATGTACTCTTCACTTAGATATCAATAGTCTGTATTTATTTGAGCTCACTGGTTGGTGTCCTACGCCTGGGCAAGCTGTTCTCCTAGTCTTGCTGCTCCTCTTTTAGTCACACATTTTTCTCTAGCGAACTGGAGAGCTTGTTCGAGCTCCACGAATATCTGTGATGTGCCTTCCATCACGATTCTCAGTCTGGCTGGATACACCATCACACATTGAATATGGAAGTCTCTCAAAATCTTAACTGATCCAAAGGATTGACAAACTGCTTGACTAGCATGTGTAAAATTTGGTTATATTGACAACTTCATTCACTAGTGCTCTAGATCTTTCTTCGCTCTAGCCTTGTGCTGCATGATGTCTCTATCTTTGTTGTTCAAAAGTCTGGCATTGGTGGGCCAAGGGAGTATCCCAGGGTCTGTCTAAGACCCAGGGGTCTCTGCGCCTGCTTTACTACCATTATCTGTGATAAGCTGCGCCTACGAAAGCGGTCGATCAGGAGGGTCTTCACAAATGTTTCAGATTTCACCATAAGGGTGGTTTCATCCATCACCCCTATGATTCTTATATTACTCCTCATATATATGGCGTCTAGGCCTTCAATTGTTGTAGCTCCTAGGACTTTTCAACATGCACTCATTTCTTGTCATGTGACAATGATGCATCCTCACAGGTCCGATACTCTCTTCTGTGCAATGTCAATTCTAGCAGCTTTTTTATCCAGCCTTTCTTTTAGATGGTAGATTCTAATGGAGGGTGTATCAATTTTGTTGTCAATTTCCACCAGCCTGCTGTTCATGTCCAGCAATAAGTTTTTCATTTTGTCATCAGAGCTACTCTAGTGTGTTATAATCTGGCTAACTGGGTGGTCCTCAGCTTGTGATCTACAAGTTTTCTTAGAGTCAAAGGGAAGTTTATGCTACATTGTGCAAGTATTCCTCGTGCTCTAACTATGCAGCAGATTCTGTTTTCCACAGGGTCCTATGGTTTGTTGCAGTTGCTAATGTGCAAGTACCAGTGGTACTTTACTATGGGACCACTACACTGGCATCATGCATTACGCTGGGCGAGGTTTAGCCAGTGTTACCCCTAAATCATAGAGTTCTCTCGCACTCTGTTGTGTAATTCATGCTCAGTGGAAAACTTGACTGTCTCTCCAGCTGGGGCAGTACCTGTATTGTGATGTCCTTCCAATTTAACACCTTTTAATTGGGTGCTTGTATTAACAAGATAAAAGGGTTCAGCCGCCCTCTTTTGTTCTGGATTATGGTGACCTACTAGACTGCATTAGGGTAGTGCACTGCACGCTTACTTCCTTGGTGCTTGCCTCTGTTTGTCTGTGCCTCATCAGTCCACACCACCTGGGAGTGGTTCAACGATTGCCCTCCCTCCACCCTGATTTGACTGCAGTGACACCGGCAGAATATAAGTCTCATCAGAAGATCCTGTCAGTGCAGGACCTCCGAGGACCCGCTCTATTGCTGCCGACTTCACTGAATAGTCAAGCGTGGCTTGCAGCCATCATGGGTTTATCTCTTTGGGTCTGATGTACCTAGCAATTTTGTCATCATAAAGGTCAAATTTGAGCCTTTGCAACTGCAAAATATTTTTTTTATGTACAAAGCCCAAACTTCAATTCAGTAACATGTTATGGAATCGCACTTTGGGTTTTAGAATAAATACAGAATCTGTATTTGGAAGGGGTGTGTAAAGGGCGTCCCTTCCACATACAGAATCAATAGCATATGTATTAATGTTTTTAGACCAAAACCCAGTCACAAAACATTAATTTTGTTTACCACCAAATCAAAAACACTGGTAAGCATTCGCAAATGGGAAGGGGTCAAGGGGTCATACCCCTTTGTGAATATCAACAAAAACATTTTGTACGAGCAGGCAGTGGTCCTTGGGGGCCACTGTCTGCTCGTAAAAATGTTTTATAAAAATATCTATTTTCTTCCTTAAAAGCATGCAGTTTACCCTTTTAGGAAAACAGGATGCATTTAAAAAAAAAGAGTGTTTTATTTAAAAGCAATCACAGATATGGTGGTCTGGTGACCCCATCAGGCCACCAGGCCTGTGACTTTAACCAATCGTGGAGGGTCTCAATTTTCAACCTACCTCGTACAAATGAATAAGGTAGTTTAAATTGCGACCCACAACAAATCAGTCTTTTATCAACCAACCTACAAATGTATAGGTTGGTTCACAAAATATCAATGCCTTCGGAAGACGTCTGTGTACAAATTGCACCCATTTCTACTGCATCCATTGTAATAGACTCAAAATAAGAAATCACAAATTGCAAATCGTTATTTGATGCAATGTACCATTTCTTAAAAGGAATCAGTACATTAGTCCCTTTGTGCAGCAGGACAAAAGCACCTCAACCCCTCTATCTCTCCATCACGGTCGGGAATAGAGTTTTTGGCAGTAAGGCAGCTGCAAGAAGCACTGTGCTCAGAAAGCCATTTTGTGTAAGTGCCATCCAGGCCCAATCCTCTGCTTAATAATGATGAAGATCATGAATACTAACCACAATAAAATAGAGTTACTAGTGCACTGGTTGAACAAAATTTCATTGGGTTGTCACTTAAATGTAGGTCAGCCTTAAGAGGGGCGACAATGGATGCAAAAATGTGGCCCATGTGAAATACATCTGACAGTTTTTAAGTTAAGTGACTCCCCGCCTCAGACCCAGTGGAATGAAATAGGTAAACCAGGATAAGGAGTATGAATGTGTGCTTCTGTGTGAATTTTGCCAATGAGATTACCTTATTCCCGTATCAAAGCATTGCATTTGAGATTTAACAATTAATTATTTTTTAATAATACATATAAGTGAGGGGTATATGAGAGCATTCTGCAGGGACTTTGACTCCAGGCCACTTGTGCTCCAGGTCCTCAAATAGCTGCTACAATGGAAGACGAGTGCCCCAACGAGACTGAATTTGAACCTCGTTTATATAAAACTGATATGGGGAGGGGACCAAAACCAACAACTTCTAACATGAGCACAGCACAGCTACTGATAGGGATGAAATCTGAGTCTTCAACCAAAGAGAAGGTAGGTGAAGCACACCCTTTCGCGGTCCCTAAAGTGACCACCACAATAGGTGGTACAATTCCTCAAGAAGAGCTTTTGTCCAAAAGGTGAAAGTCTAGACAAAGTACTCATGACTGATTCATGAGCTGTAATGGACACCTTAGCTTTGTAGGGCCTTTGCATTGTATAACCACAAGTGATCATTTCAAAAGGAGATTACTTTCGTCTCTATGTCTTTGGCTGTTGCTGGCCTGACATTGAGTTAACAATGTGAATATCAACAAACTGGGATGACCTAGTTAGATCAACTACCAATATTTCTTCATGCATTTAGCATCTTCACCCAGCAAAGAGCCCCCCAAAACCTGCTAATTCTCTGCCACCTACATGCAGTCCTAAGTAGATCATGTTTGATCTGTTCTCCTTGGGGTACATCGAGATTGAAGACATTGCCACCACCACAGACATCTTCTCTCACCCCTCCTTAGAGCTGAGTGATGACTGTATACCTTGCCCTTCCCTAACAGGTTACTAGCCTCTGGAGTGGCAGTGTTGTATTTGTTTTGTACTTTATAACTAAAGCTAGAGTGTGTATTTTTATATACCAGGTCATGATGACCCAAACGTTATTGTATGGAAGTTTTTACTGTTGAGTATGGTACAAATATACATATAGGCTATGAAACTACAATGCCTGTACTCACAAAGTTATAACATTTCTTTGGAAACACATTTTGGGCTGTGATGGGGTATGAGGAAACACAGGTATTCACCCTTTGCAATGATTGAAGGATAGGAGGAAGACATTTGGATCATACTTGTTATGCAGACCTAATTGTTCATAGGTCCCAACTCAGTAAACCTCCTAGTGCCCTCAGAGGTTATACAGCATCTCTTATTTCCCCAAATGTGCCACAATGCAGCAAGACAACTTGCTGTGTTGCATGACTGAGAGAGAGCAGGAATGTGCTGTATCTACTAAGATATGATGCATTCTTGCTCCCTTCCTGTGCTGATGCACTAAAAGCTGCCTAGCACAAAAAGTCATTACAGTTTTTGTGTAGGAAGGACACCTTTCTGCACAAAAACAATCCTTAGAGGCATTTTCCTCTTTCTATGTGTGCTGAAGCTCTGATAAATCTGGGATTTTGTCAGATTCCGTGGGAGATGCCCTTGCTACACCCATGGAACGCCTTCCTAATGCAGAGTAACGCAAGGCAGTGATTTGTGCTTTCTTGCATTAATGTGGATTTATTAAGTCACCCAGAGGCATGCAAGGTGGCTTTGCGTGGTAATAAATCTCACTGAAACCCTTGCATTGCCTGCGTCGCCTTCTTGGGTTCAAGGGCAACACAAGGGCTTTGTAAAGCTGGCCCTTAATGCTTAATATTCACAGACTGGACATTCATGTATACCTAGAGCAACTTTAAATTGTTTACTGGTAATAACTGGTGTACCCTAGGTATGGATTTGTTACAGCAAGTACCAGTGGAAAATATGTAAATAGTGTGAAAAAGAAAGAAACATGATTGGTTCCTTTATATTGCTCAATAATGTTGACCCCAGCAGTCCTCATGTAATAAAGCTACAATTATGGGGGCATCCATAGCACAGGCTGTGGTTCCTTGTAACATGTTTTAAAAAAATATATATTTCTTTATTAACAGTTTCAAGAAAAAATGCAGCCTGGAACTTGTAGAACAGTTATCATATCAACTTATGTCAGGAAGATATAAAGGAGGTTGTGATTCACCACTTATCTGGTGTTTGTAACCTTCAACTCATCCGACACCAGGCCAGAAACTCAACGGCACCCCACTTCCTGTTCCCTCCCCTTTAGCATCCAAACATTCCATCATGTTGATCCTATTCATTTTCTGCTGTGCGCAAACGTTTGGATTAACCCCTTCGCTGCCAGGCCTTTTCCCCCTCCTGTGCCGAGCCTTTTTTTGGCTATTTGGAGCAGTTCGCGCTTAGGCCCTAATAACTTTTTGTTCACATAAGCTACCCACGCCAAATTTGCGTCCATTTTTTCCAACATCCTAGGGATTCTAGAGGTACCCAGACTTTGTGGGTTCTCCAGAAGGAGGCCAAGAAATTAGCCAAAATACATTGAAAATTTCGTTTTTTTCAAAAAAATGGGAAAAAGGGGCTCCAGAAGAAGGCTTGTGTTTTTTCCCTGAAAAGGGCATCAACAAAGGGTTTGCGGTGCTAAAATCACCAGCTTCCCAGCTTTCAGGAACAGGCAGACTTGAATCAGAAAACCCAATTTTTCAACACAATTTTGGCATTTTACTGGGACATACCCCATTCTTACGATTTTTTGTGCTTTCAGCCTCCTTCCAGTCAGTGACAGAAATGGGCATGAAACCAATGCTGGATCCCAGAAACCGCAACATTTCTGAAAAGTAGACAAAATTCTGAATTCAGCAAGGGGTAATTTGTGTACATCCTACAAGGGTTTCCTACAGAAAATAACAACTGAAAAAGAAAAATATTGAAATTGAGGTGAAAAAAACATCAATTTTTCTCTACGTTTTACTCTGTAACTTTTTCCTGCAATGTCAGATTTTCGAAAGCAATATACCGTTACGTCTGCTGGACTCTTCTGGTTGCGGGGATATATAGGGCTTGTAGGTTCATCAAGAACTCTAGGTACCCAGAGCCAATAAATGACCTGTACCCTGCAGTGGGTTTTCATTCTATGCCGGGTATACAGCAATTCATTTGCTGAAATATAAAGAGTAAAAAATAGCTATCAAGAAAACCTTTGTATTTCCAAAATGGGCACAAGATAAGGTGATGAGAAGCAGTGGTTATTTGCACATCTCTGAATTCCGGGGTGCCCATACTAGCATGTGAATTACAGGGCATTTCTCAAATAGAGGTCTTTTTTACACAATGTCTTGCATTTGGAAGGGAAAAATGTAGAGAAAGACAAGGGGCAATAACACTTGTTTTGCTATTCTATGTTCCCCCAAGTCTCCTGATAAAAATGATACCTCACTTGTGTGGGTAGGCCTAGCGCCCGCGACAGGATATGCCCCAAAACACAACGTGGACACATCACAGAAAACAGAGCTGTTTTTAGCAAAGTGCCTACCTGTAGATTTTGGCCTCTAGCTCAGCCGGCACCTAGGGAAACCTACCAAACCTGTGCATTTCTGAAAACTAGAGACCTAGGGGAATCCAAGATGGGGTGACTTGTGTGGCTCGGACCAGGTTCTGTTACCCAGAATCCTTTGCAAACCTCAAAATTTGGCTAAAAAAACACATGTTCCTCACATTTCTGTGGCAGAAAGTTCTGGAATCTGAGAGGAGCCACAAATTTCCTTCCACCCAGCGTTCCCCCACGTCTCCCGATAAAAATGATACCTCACTTGTGTGGGTAGGCCTAGCGCCCGCGACAGGAAACGCCCCAAAGCGCAACGTGGACACATCCAAATTTTTGAAGGAAAACAGAGGTGTTTTTTGCAAAGTGCCTACCTGTAGATTTTGGCCTGTAGCTCAGCCGCAACCTAGGGAAACCTACCAAACCTGTGCATTTCTGAAAACTAGAGACCTAGGGGAATCCAAGATGGGGTGACTTGTGTGGCTCGGACCAGGTTCTGTTACCCAGAATCCTTTGCAAACCTCAAAATTTGGCTAAAAAAACACATGTTCCTCACATTTCTGTGGCAGAAAGTTCTGGAATCTGAGAGGAGCCACAAATTTCCTTCCACCCAGCGTTCCCCCACGTCTTCCGATAAAAATGATTCCTCACTTGTGTGCGTAGGCCTAGCGCCCGCGACAGGAAACGCCCCAAAGCGCAACATGGACACATCCAAATTTTTGAAAGAAAACAGAGGTGTTTTTTGCAAAGTGCCTACCTGTAGAATTTGGCCTGTAGCTCAGCTGCCACCTAGGGAAACCTACCAAACCTGTGCATTTCTGAAAACTAGAGGCCTAGGGGAATCCAAGATGGAGTGACTTGTGTGCTCGGACCAGGTTCTGTTACCCAGAATCCTTTGCAAACCTCAAAATTTGGCTAAAAAAACACATGTTCCTCACATTTCTGTGGCAGAAAGTTCTGGAATCTGAGAGGAGCCACAAATTTCCTTCCACCCAGCGTTCCCCCACGTCTCCCGATAAAAATGATACCTCACTTGTGTGGGTAGGCCTAGCGCCCGCGACAGGAAACGCCCCAAAGCGCAACGTGGACACATCCAAATTTTTGAAAGAAAACAGAGGTGTTTTTTGCAAAGTGCCTACCTGTAGATTTTGGCCTGTAGCTCAGCTGCCACCTAGGGAAACCTACCAAACCTGTGCATTTCTGAAAACTAGAGGCCTAGGGGAATCCAAGATGGGGTGACTTGTGTGGCTCGGACCAGGTTCTGTTACCCAGAATCTTTTGCAAACCTCAAAATTTGGCAAAAAAAACACATGTTTCTCACATTTCTGTGGCAGAAAGTTCTGGAATCTGAGAGGAGCCACAAATTTCCTTCCACCCAGCGTTCCCCCATGTCTCCCGATAAAAATGATACCTCACTTGTGTGGGTAGGCCTAGCGCCCGCGACAGGAAACGCCCCAAAGCGCAACGTGGACACATCCAAATTTTTGAAGGAAAACAGAGGTGTTTTTTGCCAAGTGCCTACCTGTAGATTTTGGCCTGTAGCTCAGCCGCCACCTAGGGAAACCTACCAAACCTGTGCATTTCTGAAAACTAGAGATCTAGGGGAATCCAAGATGGGGTGACTTGTGTGGCTCGGACCAGGTTCTGTTACCCAGAATCCTTTGCAAACCTCAAAATTTGGCTAAAAAAACACATGTTCCTCACATTTCTGTGGCAGAAAGTTCTGGAATCTGAGAGGAGCCACAAATTTCCTTCCACCCAGCGTTCCCCCACGTCTCCCGATAAAAATGATACCTCACTTGTGTGGGTAGGCCTAGCGCCCGCGACAGGAAACGCCCCAAAGCGCAACGTGGACACATCCAAATTTTTGAAGGAAAACAGAGGTGTTTTTTGCAAAGTGCCTACCTGTAGATTTTGGCCTGTAGCTCAGCCGCAACCTAGGGAAACCTACCAAACCTGTGCATTTCTGAAAACTAGAGACCTAGGGGAATCCAAGATGGGGTGACTTGTGTGGCTCGGACCAGGTTCTGTTACCCAGAATCCTTTGCAAACCTCAAAATTTGGCTAAAAAAACACATGTTCCTCACATTTCTGTGGCAGAAAGTTCTGGAATCTGAGAGGAGCCACAAATTTCCTTCCACCCAGCGTTCCCCCACGTCTTCCGATAAAAATGATTCCTCACTTGTGTGCGTAGGCCTAGCGCCCGCGACAGGAAACGCCCCAAAGCGCAACATGGACACATCCAAATTTTTGAAAGAAAACAGAGGTGTTTTTTGCAAAGTGCCTACCTGTAGATTTTGGCCTGTAGCTCAGCTGCCACCTAGGGAAACCTACCAAACCTGTGCATTTCTGAAAACTAGAGGCCTAGGGGAATCCAAGATGGGGTGACTTGTGTGGCTCGGACCAGGTTCTGTTACCCAGAATCTTTTGCAAACCTCAAAATTTGGCTAAAAAAACACATGTTCCTCACATTTCTGTGGCAGAAAGTTCTGGAATCTGAGAGGAGCCACAAATTTCCTTCCACCCAGCGTTCCCCCATGTCTCCCGATAAAAATGATACCTCACTTGTGTGGGTAGGCCTAGCGCCCGCGACAGGAAACGCCCCAAAGCGCAACGTGGACACATCCAAATTTTTGAAGGAAAACAGAGGTGTTTTTTGCCAAGTGCCTACCTGTAGATTTTGGCCTGTAGCTCAGCCGCCACCTAGGGAAACCTACCAAACCTGTGCATTTCTGAAAACTAGAGATCTAGGGCAATCCAAGATGGGGTGACTTGTGTGGCTCGGACCAGGTTCTGTTACCCAGAATCCTTTGCAAACCTCAAAATGTGGCTAAAAAAACACATGTTCCTCACATTTCTGTGGCAGAAAGTTCTGGAATCTGAGAGGAGCCACAAATTTCCTTCCACCCAGCGTTCCCCCACGTCTCCCGATAAAAATGATTCCTCACTTGTGTGGGTAGGCCTAGCGCCCGCGACAGGAAACGCCCCAAAGCGCAACGTGGACACATCCAAATTTTTGAAGGAAAACAGAGGTGTTTTTTGCAAAGTGCCTACCTGTAGATTTTGGCCTGTAGCTCAGCCGCCACCTAGGGAAACCTACCAAACCTGTGCATTTCTGAAAACTAGAGACCTAGGGGAATCCAAGATGGGGTCACTTGTGTGGCTCGGACCAGGTTCTGTTACCCAGAATCCTTTGCACACCTCAAAATTTGGCTAAAAAAACACATGTTCCTCATATTTCTGTGGCAGAAAGTTCTGGAATCTGAGAGGAGCCACAAATTTACTTCCACCCAGCGTTCCCCCACGTCTCCCGATAAAAATGATACCTCACTTGTGTGGGTAGGCCTAGCGCCCACGACAGGAGACGCCCCAAAGCGCAACGTGGACTCATCACATTTTTTCATTGAAAACAGTGCCTACCTGTAGATTTTGGCCTCTAGCTCAGCCGGCACCTAGGGAAACCTACCAAACCTGTGCATTTTTTAAAACTAGAGACCTAGGGTAATCCAAGATGGGGTGACTTGCGGGGCTCTGACCAGGTTCTGTTACCCAGAATCCTTTGCAAACCTCAAATTTTGGCTAAAAAAAACGCATTTTCCACACATTTCTGTGACAGAAAGTTCTGTAATCTGAGTGGAGCCTTAAATTTCCTTCCACCCAGCATTCCCCCAAGTCTCCCGATAAAAATGATACCTCACTTGTGTGGGTGGGCCAGGTGCCTGCAACAGAATAAGGCCCAGAACTTGTAGAGATAGAGGAGATAGCACAGCGAGTTTATAAGGATATATTCTTTTATACATCTTTAGACTGACTCTGCTTTGGGGACCCACATAAGTGAGGTGTCATTTTACTTGGGAGACTGAGGGGAACACTGGGGAGTAGGAATTTTGTGCTGGAGTGGTGATCCTACGAGGAAAAGTCAGGAAAATATGCTTTTTTAAGCAAATTTTGAGGTTTACAGAGGAGTCTGGGTAAGAAAATGTTGGGGGATCCACGCAAGCCACACCTCCCTGGACTCCTTGGGGTGTCTAGTTTTAAAAAAATTCTGGGTTTGGTAGGTTTCCCTAGATGGAGGCCGCACACAGGACCAAAAACATAGGTGCCCTCTCCCCCCCAAACACAGGTAGTTTTGTAATATATTGTCTTGATGTGCCCACATACGTCCGTGATGTGCCAAACACTAACATTTTGAAAAGAAACACACTTAGGTTACGTGAAAAAGACCCCTCACCCACCAACCAAGTTGGTGGCATGCTTCATCATCGGGGTCCCACCTGAGGCACCTAGCGTGTCACAGGTGTGCTGCGACGCCTGATTACAGCGGAGCAGGTTTTGTCATTTTTACCACACATACTGGTTGGAGAGCTTCCACAAAAATGAAATGCACTGTTAGTAACTGAAAGGCAAAAAACTGAACCAATGACTCACAGCTCGTCAGCTGTAAAGTTGCGACAAGGCACCAACCGCTTTACAGTCCATTCACACAACTTTCATACATGACACACACAAGGCCATTCACACCGCCAGCCACGGGCCCAGCACATTACAACTCTCACATCGACAGACAGCGCCACTCAAGGGCCCATCACTTACATACGCCCACATGCCTGATACAACAATCAAACCAGCTGATGGGAGTGTGTGGACTGGTGTTTGGCTGGCAGTGTGTTGCAGTAGCCAACAGCAAGTCAATATGTACACTCTCAGCCAAGCCCCACTCCACACACAATGGCATCATTTATTTATTTTTTTAAACAGAGGAACCCCTAACTAAGTAGAAAGAATTACAAAACTACGAACACAAAAGCTCTAACTAAGAACATGACAGAAATGCTAACCATGAAACTAAACACATGAAAATACAAAACAGACATGAGTTTACACTCATGGTTGTTCCCAGAAATTCTTCTGGGTGTGGTAATTCTTAAAACAACCACCGACACACAGCCCAGGCTTTGAAGGACAATCTGGGCAGTACATTCGAGTCTCCCTCCGGATACCTCTTCGAAAACACACTCTACATTTCTTAGCTGGAAAGTCTTTTTTGGGTGTGGGAGGAATGTGCTCAGCACAGTGGCGATCTTTCAATCTAGCCACATCCTCCACCACTGCTTCTCTAGGAACTCTGGCCTGTTCCACCACAATAAGGCTCTCTATCACTGACTCCTGAAATGTCACAAATGTCATCTTTGACTCTGGAGACCTATCCCTAAACACAATAAAAGCATTGAAGGTTGCTAAGTGGAAGAGGTGAAGTGCTAACTTCTTATACCAAACGTAAGACTTACGAATAGCAGTATAAGGTTCCAACCTCTGGTCAACTCTATCTACACCTCCCATGTGCTTATTATAATCTAAAATGCACACAGGTTTGCGCACTTCAGCAACCTGGCCCCAAAAAGTCACAGGGGAAGTACTCTCATCATGGATGGTACTTAGCATGTAGACATCCCTCTTGTCTGAAAATTTCAAAGCTAGCAGCTCCTCGTTCCGCAAGGCACAGCACTGTCCCCTCTCAAGTTTTTTACAGACAAGCTCCCTTGGATAGCCTTTCCGGTTAGAACGGATTGTGCCACAAGCAACTGTGTCCACTCTAAACAATTCCTTGAACAACTTCACACCAGTGTAGAAGTTATCTACATACAAATGGTGACCTTTGTTGAACAGTCGTCTACCAAGATCCCACACAATTTTCTCAGTAACTCCAAAAGTGGGAGGACAACCAGGGGGGTCAATATTGGAATCCCTACCAGTGTACACACGGAAACTATACACATATCCTGTCCTACTTTCAGACAGCATATACAATTTAATTCCATATCGTGCCCTTTTGCTAGGAATGTACTGCCTAAAAACCAAACGACCCTTGAAGAGGACCAAAGACTCGTCCACACTTAACTCTTTGCCTGGAACATAGACCTCCGAAAACCGATCTACAAAATGATCAAGGACAGGCCAAATCTTAAAAAGACGGTCAGAATCTGGGTGATCTCGTGGCAAGGCTAATGCATTGTCAACAAAATGCAGCATCCTAAGAAGAAGCAAATACTGATTACGACTCATGGTCGCAGGAAATATAGCTGTTGCCATCAAGGGACTAGTAGACCAATAAGAAGCCAGTGACGGCTTCCTTATCAACCCCATCAAAAAAGTCAAACCCAAAAACTTTTTTATCTCCTCCAAATTTGTGGGAATCCACTGGGCAGCTCTAGAGTGTGGCCTAAGTCTAGCAGCGTTGTCCCTCAAATGCTGCTCCGCATACAAATTAGTCTGCTCAACAATCTCTTCCAAAAACATATCATCCATGAATAACTCAAAGAAATTGATAGGCAAAAAGTTCTCTGTATTGGCGTTACACCCCGGGAGACCAGTAAAGGCAGGCAACTCTGGCTGCTCCATGTTTGGGGCAACCCAGACATCAGGTCTTATAACGGGAAACCTTTCAGCCCTAGGTTGCTGCACTATTGGAACATCAATGACCTCCTCTAAAACAGGCCCTTCATCTGCACTGAGTGTGGCTTCATCATCAGAAGATTCCCCTCCAACAGAAACATCACTGCCAGAATCTCTGACTTCCTCCTCTGCCTCAGATGCAGAGTCCGTCTCATAGTCATGATCAGACTGTGACTCAAAAAGCATACCAATCACCTGCTGAGCGGTCATCCTGCGGCTAGCCATGATCTCTCCTGCTAAAATTAACTGGACAAATTCACCACCAACAACCAGCACTGTGTAAGACAAGTAACAAAGTGTAGCTTTGTTAGTAAGAGTTATAAACTCAAAAACTATACCGCTCACTTGCCTGAAAAAGCTTGATTCACCAGCAACTACACAGCAATCACCAATGATATCCCACTAAAAATAAAGAAAGAAAGGCAAATTAGAAATAAGACAAAACAAATATCATTGTGCACAAACCTAAGGACAATTTCACACACAATCCTGCATTTAGTACACCCCCTACAAACATGTCATTCATGCATGGCAACAATACTCCTTTGGAGTAAATTGTTTTTACTTACCTAAAACATGCAACTGTACAAACTGCAGGTCAACCACCGCCAAAACCGTAAGGAGCCACAGCAAATAAAGAAAAAGCTTTGAACTAGAACAAAAAGGAGGAAAACATGTTTTATCACAAATGCAAAGACTTCTTCAGTTGACAAACACCCCACCATCAAACATTTAGAAATTGGTGCCTAAGTGGATTCTGCCATGGGGGCAGATGGGCCTACTAAAGAAATAGGCCTGTCTGCCCCAAGGAAGCCAGAAAATACCTTTCGTAGTGTGTCCCCATGGAGAGCGACCCTTGCCAAAGGGGACAGCCCTCAAACAAAAAAAAAACAAAAAAACACACACAACACTATCCCTGGTGCCTAAGTGGCTTCTGCCCCCCTTGGGGGCAGGTGTACCTAAGAAAATAGGCCCATCTGCCCCCAGGGGGTTCAGAAATGGCCAACAGGTCAATGCCCCCATTGGGGGGGTGCCCCGTGACCAAGGGGACGCCCCCCCACAAAAATAAACAAATAAAAAAAATCCCTGGCGTTCTAGTGGTTTCTGCCCCATCAGCCTAAAAATAATAGGCTGATCTGTCTCCAAGGGGTGCAGAAATGGCCTGGGTACATGTGCCCCCAAAGTGGGGGGCGACCCTTGCCCAAGGCCTCCCCCATCCACTAACACACACACACACACTATCCCTGGTGTCTAAGTGGCTTCTGCCCCCCTTGGGGGCAGGTGGGCCTAAAAAAATAGGCCCGTCTGCCCCCAGGGGGTGCAGAAATGGCCAACAGGTCAATGCCCCCCTTGGGGGGGCGCCCCGTGACCAAGGGGACGCCCCCCCACAAAAATAAACAAATAAAAAAAATCCCTGGCGTTCTAGTGGTTTCTGCCCCCCTTGGGGGCAGATCAGCCTAAAAATAATAGGTTGATCCGTCACCAAGGGGTGCAGAAATGGCCTGGGTACATGTGCCCCCAAAGTGGGGGGCGACTCTTGCCCAAGGCCCCCCCCATCCACTAACACACACACACACACACTATCCCTTGTGTCTAAGTGGCTTCTGCCCCCCTTGGGGGCAGGTGGGCCTAAAAAAATAGGCCCATCTGCCCCCAGGGGGTGCAGAAATGGCCAACAGGTCAATGCCCCCCTTGGGGGGGCGCCCTGTGACCAAGGGGACGCCCCCCCACAAAAATAAACAAATAAAAAAAATCCCTGGCGTTCTAGTGGTTTCTGCCCCCCTTGGGGGCAGATCAGCCTAAAAATAATAGGCTGATCTGTCTCCAAGGGGTGCAGAAATGGCCTGGGTACAAGTGCCCCCAAAGTGGGGGGCGACCCTTGCCCAAGGCCCCCCCCATCCACTAACACACACACACACACTATCCCTTGGGCCTAAAAATAATAGGCTGATCTGCCCTCAAGGGGGGCAGAAATGGCCCTAAAAGACATGCCCCCCAAAGGGGAGCGACCCTTGCCCAAGGGGGCGCCCCCCCATCCACTACACACACAATCCCTGGTGCCTAAGGGGCTTCTACCCCCCTTGGGGGCAGATGGACCTAAAAAAATAGGCTGATCTGCCCCCAAGGGGGGCAGAAAAGGCCAACAGTTCTCTGCCCCCTTGGGGGGGGCGCCCCTTGCCCAAGGGGGCACCCCCCCACATAAATACACATAAAAATAAAAAACCCTGGTGATCTAGTGTTTTCTGCCCCCCTTGGGGGCAGATCTGGCTAAAAAGTAGGCCAATCTGCCCCCAAGGGGGGCAGAAATGACCGTAAATGATTGCCCCCTAAAGGGGAGCGACCCTTGCTCAAGGGGCCACTTCCCGCGTGCCAGACAGAGTACATAAATACAGAAAAATAAAATCCCTGGTGTCTAGTGGGCATTCCTGCTGCCCGATCGCAATGCGATCGGGCAGCAGGAATGCTCAAAGAGACACCGGGGGAAAGGAAAAGCCTTTCCTTTCCCCCGGTGCCTCTTTAGCCCAAACCCCCCACCCACCGGGAAGAGGAACTCACCTCTTCTCTCAACGCCGCACAGGAAGCAAATGGCTTCCTGTGCGGCAATATCCCCATAATGAAGTCAGCGCGCGATCGCGCGCTGATGTCATTATGGGGGGGTGGGGGGGTCGGGGGCGGAAGGGGAAGGGCTTCCCCTTCCATCCCTGACTTTGGGGGGTGGGGGGAAGCACACAGAGGGAGCGAGAGCGCTCCCTCTGGGCTGTGTGCCGAGGACGTAGTGGTTACGTCCTCGGCACAGCAGCACTGTGCCGAAGGACGTAACCACTACGTCCTCGGCACAGAAGGGGTTAAAGGTCAAAGGCCTTCATATCCCCACATTGCTCCCCATCCTCCCCATGCACCGGGGTACCACTATGGGGGTTGGAATCTGATTACTCAAGCAGGGTCTGTGTCAATGCAGCCCAGGCCATCAGAACATCGTGTGCTTGCCCATCTTGCCTCATCTTTCTCAAATGAGCTTCTTCTACACCTGCCTACTGTACCGTATCTGTCTCCCAGGCTTTTCGCGTTGAAGGATGCAAACCCATCTAAAGTATGACAATACCCCTCTATGCCACTGTGAGGCCTATGACAGCATAGTGTCTAATTAGCCTTTTTTGGGGTTCTGTGGGAGGAGCCCCAATAAACATTTATCAACAATGTGGGGAATATTCCAGTCCATCACTCTTTTTAGCTAGGCTAAAACCTGGACCCAAAAGGAGACCAGGCAAGAGCATCGCTATACCATGTATAAAAAATCTGCCTCCCCCATCCGCATCCCTGTCCTCTGGATGGGTAACTAGAAAGTAGCCTTTCTGGGGATAAGTACGTCAGATGGACTATGTTATATTGTATCTGCTTGAACTTAGCACTTACTGCCATTTTACAAACCCCCTCATTCATTTTAGCCCAGTCCTTCGGGGTAAGAGTCTTTCTTTGTAACATGGTTATCAGTGAAGAAATTAAGGTTCAGTATGGTTTAATAAGAAACAGTACTTAAAATTCTCTTCATATGTCTGTAAAATCATAAAGTGTTTCCTAGGTTAGATGCAAAAGTGACAAAAGGTAAGTTCCTTTCCCTTTGAAGTGTTAAACCAACAGGGGGTTTCAGGTGGACCATTGGGACTGGCAATGAAAATGAGCACGTTCCTGAGATTAATCCCTTTAAGAAGAGATGGACTTTAATGTTTGAGTGCTCTCAAAAGTAGAGATTTGATGCTGGGCAAGAGGAAAGAAATGTATTTGGTTGAATGCAATTTTTAGGTTTGACATGAAAAGGTACTTGCACCATTCATTGCGAACGTATTGCATTAGCCTCCAACAGTCATCTTTCTTTTGCTCATGATTCGTCAACCATTCACTCAAGGCATTGTCAATAACATTTGTACTGACACACAGAAGTATTTTAATTCTCACCTTCTTTCTATTGGCTGTTAGGAGATATCCTATTTTACATTTAAAAAGTACACTCTTTCGTCATAGATTTAATTGCTGGTCATCTTTGCATTATACAGATATAGCAACGTTCTTTTTCATTTGTTTTGCATTGTAATCATCAGTTCTGTTACTAATTTTGATCTTCAGTGTGAACTTCAAACCTGTTGGCCCCTGTTGGTCCCTCTTAGTGATGGCTTCAGAAGCAGTAAGGCTAGTGGAGACTGGTAAATCCAATTAACACACCCTTGAGGTTAGTGAATCACAGATGGTGGGAGAGGGTGTTAAATTAAGACACAGTTGTATAAAGGTGACATTTAAAATGTCGCCTAGATATTGTCGAGGTAATAATGTTGTACCCTTCATTGTTACTTATGACAATTTAAAAAATGTTGAATTTCAAAAGTCGTTTTTATTACTTTAAGTTTTTTACCTGTACTCTAATAAGCCCTTAATGAGCCATAACACTTCCTGTCCCAGAACACTGAAAACCCCAAACTATCCCTCAAAGGTATCCTTCCCTGAAACTGAAAAAAAACCTTACTGTTCATTAATGCTACCTTTCCCTGAACCCTAAAAGCCCCTAGTTACCACTTAATGCTATCAATCCCTGAAACCTACCTACCCCTTAGAGCAACCCGTTTCCAAACCCTTAAAACTACTTACTACCCCTTTATGAACCCTTCCCTGAACTCTAAAAAGTCTTAATACCCCTTAACACTACCCTTTAATGAAACTTAGAAACCTCTTACTACCATCATCGCTACCCTTCCCCAGAGATTGTGACCCTTGACACCAATTCAACATGACAGTGTGGTGGTTTCTTTAAGATCAGATCATCTCTGCTTGGATTCGGGAGAAATACCTGTGCTTCAGGCAATCGCTTCCCTTTCTTGAAAGTGTTGTGCAGGTGTGAGGTTTTCTGATGTAAAGCTTATTTTGATGTTAGTGTCTAAGTCTGCCCATTGCACTGTTAGGACGTTGGTAGTCTGTGGGATTTGAAAAACAAAACGCCCATTGATACCCCAGTTCCTTTAGCTGTAGTAGCACAATAACGAGCAGAGAGTCAGTATAACCTCCAAGTGATGATGAACAGAAAGAAAGAGAGAGAAACTCTATATTATAGCTGTTTACCTGATTCAGGATGTTGTCACACAGTAATTCTTTCCCGATGTATATTGCATGGGTATTATGAAAAAAAGAAAGGCATTCCCTTTCTATGGGACAAGAATCTCTTCTCACCGCTTTTGGGGCTATAACCAGATTTGAGGAAGACTTTATGATTGGTCACAGGCAACCCTAACCGTAGAATTTCTCTATGAAACATATGGATTCTAAATCACTTGTGGACTGGTAGAAGACACCCCTTTACTCTAGATTCACAACAAGAGCGCAACACTAAACTGTAAGAAAAAACTGAATAGAAAAAAAGACTGCCAAGAAAAAATGACAAAGGATACTTTTAGGAGAAAATGAGGAACAGAGCACCTCCTCTGCAGAAGCAACCTCTGACACTTGGAAACACCATAGGGACTTCACAGCATTCCAAAGGAGCACCCCCACATTGTCCCAAGCTGAACAAACCATGGTTACTTAAGTTCATCCCAACAAGGTAGAACGCTGTTGTTTTAAAAAGAATGGGCTGCCGCAGCAAATCCTGCTCCAGGAAAATCCAAATAGTTGTCATTGATTTGGATTATGAACAAGTGAGAACGAGTTACATTGGTCCTAGCAAAAAGAGAAGCTTACCTATTGAGTAAATTGGTATGCAAGGGGTGTTCTCAGACATCTGGAATGTTTGTCAAGAATACCAGGTATGTCAAAGGTAGAACCCTGCCAGAAAACAGAAGGCCCCTCCTTTTCCTGTTTCAGAAAATAAATGATTTACACAATGGCAGGGTCCAGACACAGTGTTCCAGATGATCAATGCAGCATCACACCGAGTGGCTGTGTCACATGTATGAAAGAGAGAGCAGATACAGCATGTAAATTAACTTACTTACGCCTGGTGGTGTTTATTGAAAGGCTTGCTAAAGGTGAAAACTATCCAGCCCCAGTGCCTTTTCATGAAGCAGGGAGTTGGAAAGTCTGCTGCCATAGGTCATTTTTGTTGATGGTATTTGTCGGGCGGATTGGGAGGATTTTCCTCAGACTGGTGTTGGCGAAGGTCTGGACTTTGTGGTGGTCACTGTTCTCCTCAAAGTTTCTGCTCCATACAGAAGGACCCATTTTACATTGATGTTAAAAAGCCTGACCTTGGTTTGCAGCGTTAAGTCCTTGGAGCTTCAGATCTTCTTTAGCAGAATGAAGACAGCTCTTGCTTTGCCAATTCTTTCCTTGACGTCGGCATCTATGCCTCCCTGCTTATGACATTGCCCAGGTAAATGAAGGCCTCAACCTCTTCCAGTGCATCACGTGCAAGAGGGGCTGGTGTTGTGCTGGCCATTTACCCTTCAGGGTGTTGTTTTTTCCACTGTGGATTGTGAGGCCAAGTTGTGCTGATGTGGCTGCCACATTGTCTGTCTTCTCTTACATCTGCAGAGGGGTATGGGAAAGTAGAGCCAGGTTGTCTGCAAAGTCTAGGTCATTGAGCTGCATCCAAGTTATCCATTGGATCCTATTTCTTCTCTTTGCTGTGGATGTCTTCATAATCCAGTCTATGGCCAGCAGGAAGAGAAAGGCTGAGAGCATACAACCCTGGTGTAATCCGGTACGCCCTTCGAAGGCTACCGTGCAGTGTATAATTTGGGTCAGCGGTTGCTGGTGGGGGGCACAAGCACTTATTGTGGGGCAATTATTTCCAGTATCAGGTATACACCAAGTGCAAGAGAGAGAAAAACACCCAGATCAGAAAGACGGAAGAGGAGAAAGACTGCAAAATCAAGGGAAAGACTACAAAACCCTAACAAAGAAATAAAGAATGAACCAGCCTTGGGTTAGGGAGCACCAACCTTTAATCGCACAAGCCACCTGCTTTTGAGCAGAGCTCTGGGCACTGGTACTTTTTCACAAATTAACCACTGCTTCTGTGGGCTGTCCTCCATGGACTATCTTGCAGATCATGACCTCATAAGAATTTCTAATGATTCTGATGAGTTTATCTGGCACACTATAGTGGTGGAGGAGTTTTCAAATGATCTCTCTGTCCATGGCGTTGAGTATCTTCTCATAGTCGATGAAGTTGACATAGAGGGGGGAGTTCCATTCCATCGAAAGCTCAATGAAGAGGCTCAGTTTTGCAATCTGGTCTGTGCAGGATATATCTCTGCAGAAGCCAGCTTGCTGAGCATCAACTTGTTCCTTCATTCTGTCCTGATGACTCTGTTCAACACATTTCCAGGAGTTCATAGAAGAGTTATCCCTCTTGCTGGGATTGCACAGTTACTCAGGTCCTTTTCTTGGGGATTTTGATGAGGTATCCCTCCTTCCAGTCCGATGGCACTTTTTCCTTTTCCCAGATCCTTCCAAACATAGAGTAGAGAATGTCTACTGATGTTTGAGTGTCTGCCTTCAGTGCTTCTGCAGGAATGTTGTCAGGGCCGGCTGCCTTCCCATTTCTCAGATGTTTGATGGCTTGCTGCATTTCTTCCTTGGTTGGTCTGCTGCAGTTGATTGGCAAGTCCTTGTCAGCTGGCTGTATGTCTGGTGGAGACTGTGGTACGGGCTGATTCAGCAGCTTTTTAAAGTGCGCCACCCATCTTCGCTGTTGGCCTTCGTTGACAATGATTATCTTCCCAGCTTCGCCGTTAACAGGTCTGTCTGTCTTGCTGTATCTGCTGGACAGTTTCCTTGTTATGTCTTAGAGTTCTTTCAAGTTTCCATGGGTTGCTGCTTCCTGGGCTTCTGTGGCAAGACCATAAATGAATCTTCACTTCTTGCTTGTTTGCTCATAAGCTTCTTTTTTCTTCCTTGTTGGTTTTGGTGTATTCGCCTTGAGCTTTTGCTTTTTTGGCTCTTGTTCAGCTGGAGTTGACTGCAGCTTATTTTTCCTTTCTCACTTGGATTTTGCAGAGAGTCTCGCCACCAAGACTCTCTGCAAATTTAAAATTAGTGAAGAAATTTTAGCACTGGAGTACTATTTGGTATGCCATATTTTCCTCCTGACTGCAGATTGTAGACCTCTGAGAGTAGGATTCACACACTTAGAGGGACAAACCAAAGGGCGGGTTTACCCACAAGAGAAGTTTTGATTGATACCCACCAACAGAACATAGTGACCATTTTAAAGGAAAGACCTACTTTATTATCATGAGTACCTTGGGTGTTACAAGATTGTCATCATATCCTTACTAAACCAGGTGCCATTGTTAGATAAATACCCTATTGTATACCAAAAGTCTATGAAAAAAGAGGGGGATGAAGAAAGTTGGAAAATGTTAATCAGTGATAAAATCAACACCTCAATGTGTGCATGAAGTTCCTCTATTCTCATAGTCCCTAAAGAGGATTTTGT